>NW_026867562.1:40000-340450 GCF_020745735.1 Hemiscyllium ocellatum
TACTCCAACAGCAGCCTCACCAGAGCTTTGTAGCACTTCAACGTCATCTCGTGACTCCGAAAGCCAATCCCTCCACCAATAAACGCTAAAACATCGTATGCTTTCTTAACAGCCCTATCAGATAGGGCTGCAACATTCAGGGATCTATCTACATGGACACTGAGATCTCTCTGCTCTTCTACACTACCAAGAAACGCACCATTCCTGCTACTCCTTCCAACGTTAATCACCTCAATACTTGTCCGCATTAAACACCACTTGCCACCCCTCAGCCCAGATAGGCAGCTTACCTATGTCTCCCTGTAACCTCTAACGTTCGTAAGCATTATCCACAGCTTCACCAATCTTAGTGTCATTCGCAAATTTAGTAACCCATCCGTCTACTCCCTCATTTATAAAAATGACCAAGAAGTATCCTGAAGACAGATCTTTGCGCTGCACCACGTGTAACTGAATTCCGCGTTGAACATTTCCCATCAATCATTGCACTCTGTCTTCTTTCAGCCAGACAATGTCTGATCCAAACAGCAAAACCACCCTCAATCCTTGCAATAACACACCGTGGAGAACCGTATCAAACACTTTAGTAATATCCACATGCACCACATCAACCGCTTTCTCCTCAACCACCTGTTTGGTCACCATCTCAATGAATTCAATAATGTTTTTGAGGCACGACTTACCCTTCCAAAAACCGTGTTGACTGTACCTTGTCGATTTATTCCTGTCTAGAAGTATTTATTATCAATTCCTGACAACATTTTCCACATTTTAGCCACAATCGAAGGAAGGCTCACGGTCTCTAATTACCGTAAGGGTTGTCTTTACTTACCTAATTGAACAAGTGGACAGATTTGCTATCCTCCAGTTTTCCGGCACTATTCCTGTACGCAACGATGGCATGAAGATCAAAGCCAAAGGTTTGGTAATCTCCTCCCTGGCTTCCCAGGGAATCCTCGTATAAATCTAATTCAATGCAGGGGACATGCTATTTGAACTCAATGCACAATTGCTAACTCCTTCTACCTGTAAACTTCAATCCCGCCGAGTCTATTAGCCTGCTCCTCAGTATTCTCCTCGACAACTTGTCTTTTTGCAGTGAGAATACTTATGAAAAGTCTTCATTTAGTGCTTCCCCTATCTCGTCAGACACCATGCACAACTTCCCACTGCTATCCCTGATTGGCTCTAACCTTGCTGTAACATTCCTTTGTTCCTCGTATACCTATAAAAATCTTCAGGGCATTCGTTGATCCTACCTGCCAAAGGCATGTCCCCTCCTGGGTCTTCGTAGCTCTCCCTTTAGGTTTCTTAACTGGCGAACTTGTTACTGTCAAATGCCCTAACCGAGCCTTCATCCTCATGCTAACATGAGCCTTCTTCTTTCTCTTGACAAGCGAATACACTGACAGCAAATAGAAGGAGCATAATCTGACTCCTCTGCCTTCAGGGACAGGGGTGGAAACAGGATAAGAAAGCCAAGGAACCGAAAGCACAGTAAAGGGTGTCAGAGGAGGGCTCCAGCAGGAGACCAGTGCGTTAGAAATGCTTTACACAAACCTGCAGCAAGATAGACAAAAGAGATGTAAGACAGGGGAAAGGTACAGAAACCATTTGGAACAACTGCAGTGTCAGGTCACAGAAGCCAAGAGCACTGAACATGCCATAGGAGGTGGAGATCAGCCATTTGGGGAAACAAGTTAAAGTGCAGTAGAAGATACTAAGGGATATTCAGGAAGAACACAATGTAGCCTGCAGGGAAGGTTAACAGAGGGGAGAGCACGGTCAGAAGTTGGTTTGCCGAATAAGACCGGTTGCAGCCCAGGCAGACAGGGAAGAGCAGAGGGGTGAGGCAGGAGCAGATGAACGGACAGTCAGGATCGCTCGGTCGTCTGTGGCGCCGGGTAGAGGCCCAGTGTGTCAACACGTGGAGGTTCGAACAATAACCGATGCAATGAGAGCAGGCATGGTCTAGCAGCAGGTAGATAGATGCACAATGTCTCTATCGGAAGGGTCGGGACTGTTTGAATCTAGCGTTGTGCCTGCACGCTGTGTATTGCATACCTCTATGTTTCGATTTGCCCTACTCCTGCCTTGTTATTTTCCCTTTCAGGGGACAATGCACAGTCTCTCCAGGCACATGATGTGCTTGTGCTGGCGTCTGGTAATTGGTGCGTTGTCTTTAAGGTCTGACCAATTTCTACTCACCCAGGGTGACACTCTAGGACGTAGAGTATTAAAGAGGAGGTATGTTGGATTAAAAAAACAAATCATCATCACCTAAAATACTATACAAAACCCAGAAAGTTCCCAAACATTTTAAAGTAAAGGGGAGAGCTGGGCTGAGCTCTGTGAAAAATACATCAGCAACAGAGAAGGCTGCCAGAAATCATTGTTCAGCCTGATAGAGACATAAAAGATGATCAGAGGATTAGATCGGGCAGACTGGAATTATTTTTCCGAGGATGATGACATCAGCGTGTACGAGGGGGCATAACTTCAAATTGAGGGGTGATAGATTTAAGACACATATCAGAGGCAATTTCATTACACAGAGAGTGGTAAAGGTGTGAAATACCCTACCTGCTAATGTAGTCGATTCAGCCACATTAGTGAGATTTAAACAATCCTTAGATAAACACAGGGATGATTTTGAGATAGTGTAAGGGGAAGAGCTGAGAATAGTTCACAGGTTGGTGCAACATCCTGGGCAGAAGGGCCTGTTCTGCGCTGTACTGTTCTACGTTCTATGACACGCAATATGTGTTCCTTAAATAGACCCTTCGACCTGGGAACTATTCTCAGCTTGTCCCCCATACATTATCCCATCATCACCCATGTGCTTATCAAAGGATTGTTTGAACCTCCCTAATGTGGCTGTGTTAACTAAGTTGCCAGGTAGGGCATTCCATGACCTTACCACTCTCTGCGTAAAGAACCTACCTCTGATATCTGTCTTAAATCTATCACCAGTCAATTTGTAGTTATGCCCCCTCATTCAAGCTGACGTCATCATCCTAGGAAAAAGGCCTCCACTGCCTATCCTATCTAATCCTCTGATCATCTTGCGCGTCTCTATCAAATCCCTTCTTTCCAATGAGTACGGACCCAAGTCTCTCAGCCTTTCTTTGTAAGACCTTCCCTCCAGACCAGGCAACATCCTGGTAAATCTCCTCTGCACCTTTTCCAATGTTCCCACATCCTTCCTAAAATACGGCGACCAGAACTGTACACAATATTCCAAGTGTGCCGGCACTAACATTTTGTATAGTTGCAGCATGATATTGCACTCCGGAACTCAATCCCTCTACGAATGAAACCTAACACACCACGGTACAGTGGCACAGTGGTTAACAGTGCACCAGAGAACCGGGTTCAATTCCCACCAAAGGCAACTGTTTGTGTGGAGTTTGCACATTCTCCCCGTTTCTGCGTGGATATTCTCCAGGTGCTCCGGTTTCCTCCCACAGTCCAAAAATGTGCAGGTTAGGTGAATTGGCCATGCTAAATTGCCCGTAGTGTGAGGTGTAGGGGAATGGGTCTGGGTGGGTGGCGGGTCGGTGTGGTGTTGTTGGGCCGAAGGGCCTGTTTCCACACTGTAAGTAAACAAATCAAATCTAATTTAAATTGCCCGCAATGTTAGGTGAAGGGGTAATTATGTGGGAATGGGTCTGGATGGGTTTCTCTTCGGAGGGTTGTTGTGGACTTTTTGGGCCGAAGGGCCTGTTTCGACACTGTAAGTAATCTAATCTAAACCATATGCCTTCTTAACACCACTATCCACCTGGGTGGTAACTTCCAGGAATCTAGCTACATGGACTCCAAGATGCCTCTGCATATCTGCACTACCAAGAATCTTTCCATTGTCCCAGTACACTGCTTTCCTGTTATTCTTCCCAAAGTGCATCAACTCACATTTAGCTGCATTGAACTCCATTTGCCAACTATCCAACACTGCAGTTTATCCAAGTACCCCTGCAACCTGTAACATTCTTCCAAACTGCCCACTACTCCACCGACTTTAGTGTCGCCCACGAATTTGCTAGTCCATCCGCCTATGCCTGTGTCTAAGTCATTGATAAAAATGACAAACAGCAGTGGTCCCAAAACAGATCCTTGTGGCTGTAGTAACCAGACTCCAGGCTGAATATTTTCCATCAACCATCTTTCAGAAAGCCAGTTTATAATCCAAACGGCTAAATCACCCTCAATTCCATGCCTTTGCATTTTCTCCAACAGCCTACCACGTGGAACCTTATCAAAGACTTTACTGAAATCCATGTTATACCACGTCAACTGTCCTACCCTCATCTACATGCTTGGTCACCTTCTCGACAAACGCAATGAGATTTCTGACACACAATCCGCCCTTGACAAAACCACGTTGACGATCTGAAATCAAATTGTTGCTTGCTTGATGATTATAAATCTTACCTATTGTAATCCTTCCCAAACCCTTTCCTACAACAGACAGGCCTATAATTACCTGGGTCATCTCTACTGTACTTCTTGAACAAGGGCACAACATGCGCCATCCTCGAATCCTCTCATACCAAACCTGTAGACAATGACGACTGAAATATCAAAGCCAAAGGCTCTGCTATCTCCTCGCTAGCTTTCCAGAGAATCCTCAGATGAATTCCATGCGGCTCAGGGGACTTGTCCACTTTCACTCCTTCTCGAATTAATAGCACCTGATCGTAACTAACCCCGATCCTTTCTCGCCTAATACCGTGGACCTCTTTCTTTTCCTCTGCAATATTCTCTTTTTCTTGAGTAAAAACTGATGAGAAATGTTCGCTTAGCATCTCTCTGATCTCCACAGGGTCCTCACTTCGCCTTCTGACTTTGACTGACCCTATTCCTACACTAATCATCCTTTTAGTCCTCACATACCTATCAAAAGCTTTTGGGTTCCCCTTTATTCTATTTGCTAAAGTCTGCTCGAGTCTTCTATTTGCTCTTCTTAATCGTCTCTTTAAATCCTTCCTAGGTGATCGGTAACTCTCCATCGCCTCATCAACACATAAGCCTCCTCCTTCAGATCACCAAGAGATGAAATTTCTGTGGTAAACCACGGATCCCTCACCTGATCACTTCCTCCCTGCCTGACAGGGACATACCTACCAGGTAATGAAAGACCATTAAGCCTGGTTTTAGAAAGGATTATAAGAGATAAGATTTATAACCATCTAGCAAGCAACAATTTGATATCACAGAGTCAACATGGTTTTGTCAAGGGCAGGTCGTATCTCACAAACCACATGAAGGTTTTTTTGAGAAGGTGACCAAGCATGTAGATGGCAGTAGGGCAGTTGATGAGGCATACATGGACTTCAGTAAAGCTTTTGATAAGGTTCCACGTGGTAGACTGTTGGAGAAAATGCAGAGGCATAGAATTGAGGGTGATATCGCAGTTTCGTTAATCAACTGGCTTTCTGAAAGAAGGCAACGAGTGGTGGTTGATGGAAAATATTCAACTTGAAATATTACCCCAGCAAGTTTCCCTCCAGCCACACACCATCCTGATCTGGAAAGTTATTGTCATTCTAATGGCATTGGGGGTCTACCTAGCACTGCAGTCTTAGAAGGTTTCCTCATATTGACCAATCCAATGGAATTTAAGACGGCGAGTCTCACACTGTTGAGCAGGAGATTTATCCTGTCTGTGAACTTGTGCTGTAACTGTATTGCGAGTGGACACTGAAGCAGGAGCTTTACGTTGAGTTTAAAAAAGTAGAGGAGGGGTTCATTTTCTAGCTGGTACAAACCAAGACAACATTTCTCTATATGAATCAACAATATGTTGTGATGATCAAAGCTCTGTGGAATTAATTACAAGCAGAAGAATTCTGACTGAACGCAACACAGGGAGCCAAAGCATGTTGCTATTTGACTGCAGGAACCATCAGAGCTGGGACATTATGAGGGTTCAATGTCAATATGTACAATGTTCGCCCCCGTCCCCACTTCCACTGGCAGAGCACTCTTTCTTGATATTGTTCAGGAGGAGCATAACTGGATATTGATCACATCGCTGCTCTCCATCTCACTGTCCTCGAGGGATGCTGCTCTCAAACAGTTTAACACCGTCAATGTTGTTGTGGAACCAACCTCTCCTTGTCAGCCTCCATCAGTGTCTTCAGTCGCTCTGCCTGTGTCAGAACAGTGAGAGAACAGACTCACAAACAGATGTCTAGTTGACGGGTTTATATACAAACATCACAAACTGGGAAGAGAATTACAGACTGCACTCTAATCGGGAGGTTTATATGTAAAACAACAGACTGAGGGGTGAGTTGCACATTGAACACTGATCGAGGGGTTTACATGTAAAATAACAGAGACCGGAGAGCGAGTTACACACTGCACTGCGATCGACAACAAAACATTCCAGCAATTGAGTTGCAAACAGCACTCTATTCGAAGGACTTGTACATAAAGACAAAATAGACGAGCGAGAATAGTATACTGTACACTGATGGATGTCGTTATGTATAAAAGCTAAAGAAATGTAAATTCTGGGAAAGAGAAAGAAAAAGAAGAATAGCTGGAAAAGCTCAACAGGCCTGGCATCACCTGTGCAAAGAAGGCAGACTTAACGTTTTGGGTCCAGTTCTGTCGGCGGCTCATGGATCTGAAATGCCGACTCTGCTTCCTCTTCACAGACGCTGCCAGACCTGCTAAGAGTTTCCAGTAACTTCTGTTTTTCAAACATATACTGAAGTGTGTGATACAAACTGGAAGTTGATCGGGAAAAAGTTCTGTTTATTAAACTCCGATTGAGGAACTTATCCTTAAAGCAACAGAGAAGGGGAAACAATACATTAATTAACGGATTGATGTTGTAAACAACAGAGTGGCAAGAGCTAGACTCAGTTATGATCAAGGAACTTGCATCTAAAACCACTTCTGCTGGGAAGTCTGCTACAGTCTGCTGTGTCTGGAGAGACAGTTCCACACCGTAGTCTGTTCAAGTGCTTTATATCTGAAACAACATAGACTGGGGAGTGAGATATATGCTGCACTCCGATCAACGGCTTGAAATATCAAACTAACTAGGCTGAGGTGAGAGTTATACACAGTACTCTGATTGAGAGGCTGAGATGTAGATCAACACAGGCTGGGCAGAGTGATACGGATTGCACTCTAATCCAGGGGTTTTCACGTAAACAAAACACAGACTGGGAAGTGGGTTACACCATGAAAGCAGGTCGAAGAGCTTATCTGGAAACAAAACATTAGAGCAAGTAAGTTATACTTTGCACGTTATTTGCATGGTTCATACATATGTCAGCATAGACTTGGGCAGGCCGCACTGTGTTTGATGAAGTTATACAAAACAACCAAAGATCTGAAGATGCTGAAATCAGAACCACCTGTGGAATGGAAACAGATTTAACATTTCGGGTCCAGTCCTGAAAGAGGGTCACTGGACACGAACTGTAAACTGTCTTTATTTCCTATTGATGCCTCCAGTCCTGCTAAGCTTTTCCAGAATTTCAGTGTATATTCTTAAGCATATACTGGGGAATGTGGTACACCCTGCACTCAGATCAACGGGTGCATGTAGAATGAATTATACTGACATGTGAATTATAGACTGCACTCTGATTTAGGGTAATATATCTAAAACAATACACTTGGGGAATGGGTTAGAGACTGCACTTCGATCAAGGATTGTTTATTTAAAATATATCAAAACTGAGTAGTCTAATACAGCTGCATCAAATGCGTGCTTTGTAGAATAACCAAAACTGTAATTTTCGACAGCCTGCTTTGTGACGGAAGGGTTTATATCGAACATGTACCAAGAAGTTTGCTAAAATCTGCACTTTGATAGAAGGAGTTCTTGATAAAACAATGTATGTTGTGAGTAGTCAGGTGCACTGATCAAAGAGATTATGTTTTAAACCATATACACTTGCGACTGCGCAACAAACTGTATTCTAAGGTATTTATTGAGATAACAACACACTCTGTCTACACCGACCCTCCCACGTAGACCCCGACCATATCCCTACATGTCTCTGGCACTGTGAATATCAGTGCAAAATGCTGAGTCACTGTTCCAAACATGAAGTCTCAGGTGAGTTTCCTTTAATTCAAGGAGTGCAACAAGTAAGATAGGGATGAGCTTTATGAATAGATGAGATGAAAATGTGGTCGCTATTTCAGAAACATTGTTGAGTGGGCAGGACGAGCAGCTCAACTTCCTTGGTTTAGATGTTTCAGACGAGAAAGGGAGAGTTGTAAAAGCCATGGCAGCGAAGTGTTACCGATTGATGAGAATGTCACAGTAGTATTAAGAGAGGATATCTTGGATTGCTCATCCAGTGAGGCAATATGGCCAGTAATCAGGAATGAAAAAAAGGTGCAGTCACTGTAATAAGATTATACTGTGAGCCTCCTAGTAGCCAGGTGGAAATAGAGGAACAGATATGGAAACAGACCATGGAGATACGCAAAAAAAAAGTAGCATTGCTGTCGTGGATAATTTTAGTATCACAAATATTCACTGGGACTTCTTTAGATTCAGCCTTTCTAATGGTTAGAATTTGTTTTGTGCATCCAGAAGAGTTCTTGAAACAGTATGGAGGTAGTCAAGCCAGTGAAGGGGCTGTACTGGACAGTGTGCTGGGGAATGAGCCTGGTCAGGTGATGGAAGTTTCACTGAGGAAGAATAGCCAATGTTGTTCCTTCATTTTAAGAAGGGTAATAGGCATATGGAGGGTATTATATGTCGGCAAATCATTCATCAGTTGTCGAGAAATTATTGGAGAAGGGTCTTAGACACAGGATTTAAAGAATAAGAATAGATGTTACAGGAAAAAATGTGGCTTGTTGCAGTGTCGACCCAAATTGAGATCTTTGAGAAAGTAACAAAGATGATTCGTGAGGATAATGCAGTGAAAGTTGTCTTCATGGTTTTTACGAGCGAATTTGACACCGTACCTCATGTGAGATTGATCCAAACGCTTAAATCGCATGAGCTCCACAGGTCCATCGACATTTGAACCAAATTGATTTGTTTACAAATGAAAGCACAGCTCTTGGAGGAATGTTATTCAGACTGTAAGTTTGTGACCAGTGGTGTTCCACGCAGGTCAGTGCTGGGATCTCCGCACTGACGCAGGCAGGTAAATGAAGGATGGAGTTTAATCTGGACAAGAGCTTGGTGATGCATTTTGGGAGATCAAAAGGCAAGAGAAAAGTACACATTTAATATTACGACGCTGGAGTACATTGTTGCAGAGAAGGGCATTCTGGTACATGTACAAAGCTCGATGAAAGTGGGAACACAAGTGTAAAGGTGATAAAAGTTGTCGACAGCACGTTTCTCTTAATCAGGCAGGAATTTCCGTTTGAAAGGTGTCAAGTCATTTGGCAGCTGAATAAGTGAGGCCAAGTTTAGAGTATTGTGTGCAGCTCTAATCGTCGTACTTTAAGAACTACTTGGGGCTTTGGTCAGCATGCAAGACAGGTTTCTCAGGATGCAACCTGAATTGGAGTGGATTAGATTTCAGAAGAGGTTTCCGTAATTGGATTGATTTCACGAAAGCATTGGAGGCTGAAGGACAACCTGAGAGAAATACATAAAATGATGAGATGCATGGATAGGTTTAATAACCGAATGGCTTTCCACAAGATGGAAATGCTAAACATTCGCTGGTACAGATTTCAGGTGACAGAGCTGAAAATGTGTTGCTGGAAAAGCGCAGCAGGTCAGGAAGCATCCAAGGAGCAGGAGAGTCGACGTTTCGGGAATGAGCCCTTCTTCAGGAATGAGGAAAATGTGTCCAGCAGGTTAAGATAAAAGGTGGGACTTGGGGGAGGGGCATTGGAAATGCGATAGGTGGAAGGAGGTCAAGGTGAGGGTAATAGGCCTGAGTGCGGGTGGGGGCGGAGAGGTCATGAAAAAGATTGCAGGTTATGAAGGTGGTGCTGAGGTCGAGGGATTTGACTGAGACAAGGTGGGTGGAGGGGAAATGAGAAAACTGGAGAATCCTGAGTTTGTCCCTTGTGGTTGGAGGTTTCCTAGGTGGAAGATGTGGCGCTCTTCCTCCAGCCGTCGTGTTGCTATGATCTGACGATGGAGGAGTCGAAGGACATGACCTTGGTGGAGTGGGAGAGGGAGTTGAAGTGTTCAGCCACGGGGTGATTGAGTTGGTGTCCCAGAGATGTTCTCTGAAACGTTCCGCAAGTCGGCGGCCTGTTAGCTCGGATCTCCAGCATCTGCAGTCCTCACTTTCTCCTTAAGGTGGCAGAGGCAAAGTTTAACGAAGATGAGAGAGAACGTCTTTTTTATACACACAGAAAGTGAGAGGTGCATGAACTTGCAACTAGGGGAGTGGGAGAACCAAATTAAATAGCAATATTTAAGAGGTATTTACACAGATGTGTCAATAAGCAGAGAGTAGAGGGATATGAACCATGTTCAGGAAGCCGGAAATAGATGACAATAAATTCACAATTGGCACAAACATATCAGGCAGAAGAGCTTGGCTTGGTGCTGCACTATTCTATGTTCTATTAACGCAACATTTACTGGGAGTCTGTGACATTTTGAAATTGAACTGAGGGCTTAGGATTAGTTCATACAAAATAACACATACTGAAGAGTGAGGTGAAAATGGGAATTTGATTGAGACCTTTATATTTGACAGTTGACCCTTATCCAGCACAACAATTTTGTTCCAGACTCCAGCCATCCATCCTACAAAAGATATCCAACAGAACGTTATGATCACTCCTTCCAAGTGGCTGCGAGGCAGAAAACATAATTGACAGTGATGCCCTGATGTTTGGGTCCTTGCCTTAATGACGCAGGTTTCGCCTGCCCCATTCCCACACCCCAGCCTCTCACAATGGTAATGACCTGGAATCGGTTTCTCTCCACTCCAGATCTGCAGGCACACGTTTTGTCCTAATGGCCAGCGAGGCATGCAGACATCATAAAGCAATCTGAAAACGGAGCACATATTCAATTCGGACAGTGAGTGTCTGTGTGCCCACACACAAATGCATGTGCATGCCCGGCTGACTTTGAACACAAAGCTGTTTCCTATCTGACTAGTGTGCGTGCAAGCAAATGTCTCCGTGCATCAGTGTGCGCTCACGTCAGGCACATGACTGGTTTGTGCGAACCACTTACTACAAAAGAGTCATTTCTGTCCATCGAGACGGTACCATAAAACGTACACCACTAACTGCACGAGTCCCACTTTTCCGCACTATGCCGTTTTACTAAAATTTTATGACAATTCAGGTGCCACATCCAACTTTATTTTAAAGTTTGTGAGGTCTGCTGTCTCAGGCAGTGCATTTCAGACCTCTCCCTCTGCATGAATTTGTTTCCTCACATCCCCTCTCAACTTCATGCCTATCACTTCAGAGTTATCCTCCTTTTATTCCTATTGAACGTTTGAATGAGGAGAATGTAGCTTTGCAATCATCATGTCTGTGTTCCTCATAATGTTAAATGCCTCCATTAGGTTCCCACTCAATCCACACAATCTTTTTTTTAGATTACTTACAGTGTGGAAACAGGCCTTTCGGCCCAACAAGTCCACACCGACCCGCCGAAGCGCCACCCACCCATACCCCTACATTTACCCCTTACTTAACACTACGGGCAATTTAGCATGGTCAATTCACCTGACCCGCGCATCTTTGTGACTGTGGGAGGAAACCGGAGCACCCGGAGGAAACCCACGCAGACACAGGGAGAACGTGCAAACTCCACACAGTCAGTCAGCTGAGGCGGGAATTGAACCCAGGTCCCTGGCGCTGTGAGGCAGCAGTGCTAACCACTGTGCCACCGTGCCGCCCAAAATCTTGTCCCACCTCTCCTTATAGCTCAACCTCACCATCCCATGCTATACATTGATGTGTTTCCGCTCCCATGCGTTCACAACCTTCCTGCAGTGCAGTGAGCAGAATTGCATCGAGTACTCGAGCTGTGGCTTAATCAGTCCGAGACAAATACAACCTAGCTTCTTGCTATTACAAGCTATACCATGACTGCAGTGAGCAAGGTTTGTTCTTACCTGCTCTATGAATGTTTTCACTGATCTATAGACGTGTACTCCTCGGACCCTTCGGTTCTCTGAGTTTCCATGTGTAATGCCATTCTTTCAGTACATGTGCCTGTTTACAAGGGGACAGCCTCGTGCGAAAGGTTGTCAACAGGTCATTTCAAAACACTTACCAGTCATTGTTTTTGCGAAGCAGCAATTTGATGATGCGTTTAGTGCTGCTAGAACTGTTTGAACTCTCTCAGCACTGAGCAGAGTGTGGTGTATCACACACCACAGTGAAGGACCTATTCGAGTCTGAGATGAGTTCCTGCACCCACCCACATCCAAACCCCACCAATACAACATATCGAATTAAAGTCGTCCCGTTTAACTCAGTCCATTTCCCTCCAAACATTTCTCATTCATGCAATTCTCTAAATTCCCGCAGCCAACAAATCCTCTGGACGTTCATCCACAAAACAGCTACACTGTGCATAAAGTTTGCCCCATATCATTTTGTACATTTCTCCTGCCCTCTTTTCAATATGCCCCTTTGTCTTAAAATCCCCCTCCAAAAGGAAAAGACATTTCTCATTCACCTCCTTTCAATATTTGCAGATGATACCAAGTTGGGTGGGAAGGTGCACAGTGACGAGGAAATCCTCCAGCATGATCTGAACAGGCTGGCTGAGTGGGAAAATCAATGGCAGACGCAGATTAACTTGAATAAATGTGAAATTATTCACTTTGGATGCAAAGGTGAAAAGGCAAATTATGATTTCCATGGCTGGAAATTCAGAGAAGACAGTATGCAGCGGGACGTGGATGTCCTTGTGCACCAATCACTGCTGGTAAGCATGCAGGTGCACAAGCGATAAGAAAGTCACATGGTATTCTGGCCTTCATTGTATGTGATTTCGAGTACAGGAACAGTGGTATGTTATTAAAGTTCATGCCACAGCTAGATTATTGTGTGCTTTTGCTTTTCGGGCGTGGGGAGAGTGTTAAACTAATGCAGCAGGGAATGGGAACCTGAATTGTAATTCCAGTATGCAGAAGGTTGAGGTCAGGGATCGGTTTACAAGGCTGCGAGAGGGCACCAGTTATCTGGACGTTGGTTTGATATGTGTGTACTTCAATGACGGGGGTATCCGGAATAAGATAGGTGGACTTGCAGCATGATTTGGTACCTGGGACTTCAATGTGCTTGACCATTCCAGAGACATGGCTCGAGGAGAGTCAGCAATGGTTATTGTAGATTCCGTGATTTAGATTTAGATTTTTCAGCAAGAATACAAAAGATGGCAAAAGAGATGGGGGTCTGGCATTGTGAATCACAGGTAGTATTATAGCAACTGAGATAATATTTGAGGAATGGTCCACAAACGCAGATTAGACTGGTGTTAGAAACATGAAAGGAGAGGTCACCTTGTTGAGTGTTTTCTATAGGACTCTGAATTGATCCAGGAGAACGAGAGTAACAGGGCAGTTGTTATGGGACGTTGACGTCCCTAATATTGACTGGGAATAATATAGTTCAAGCAGACGGGTCAGTTTTTGTTCAATGTGTGCAGGAAGGTTTTCTGACTCAGTATGAAGACAGGCCAACAAGGGACCTTGCCATATTGGATTTGGTACTGGGAATCAACCAACTGTACAGGGGATTCAACCCATCCAAGTGTTAGATTTGGCGGTAGATGAGCATTTTGGCAATAGTGACAATAATTTGTTTATGTTTTTTAAAAAAGCAATGGGAAGGGATAGTTACACATGCAGAGTAAGAATTATAAATGGGGCATGGCAATTATGATGCGATTAGGCAGATTGAGGATCCATAGGGAAGGAAACCGCAGGGCTTGGACACGTTTGAAATGTAGAAGCTAATTCAAGGAACAGCGAGCGTGGGTTCTTCATAGCTATATAGCTACCATGCAAGGAGGAAGTTCTCGTGAGAGGGAGCCATGGTTTACTAAAGAATTTGAAGCCGTTGTCAAGAAATGAAGAAGGTTTATGTGGAAGTGAGGCGTGAATTCTCAGTTAGGGGTCTTGAGAGGTATAAGTTAGCCAGAAATTATCTAATGAGAGAACTGAGAAGAGCCAGGAGACGACATGAGAAGTTTTTGGCGGATAGGATCAAGCTCTTCTATAGATTTTTCAGAAGTTAAAGAATGACGAGAGTAAAATTCGGGCCAATCCAGGGTAGTAGTGAAAAGTTGGCTATGGAATCTGAGAACAGGGGAAGCGCTTAATGGATATGTTTTGTCAGTATTCATATTGGAAACGGGCAATGTTCGTGAGAATTGTGTGATTCAGGCTACAAGTTGAGGTGGGATTGAGATTGTAAAAGAGGAAGTTTCATCAATTTTGAAAAATCTGAATGTAGATAAGGCCCCTAGGCTGTATGGGATATATTGTCGAGTTCTATGAGAAGTCCGGGAGGAGATTGCAGAGCCTTTGGCTTTGATCTTTATATTATCAGTGTCGACAGGAGTAGTGAGAAAGACTGGAGGGTAGCGCATGTTGCTCCCTTGTTTAAGAGGAGGAGACAGTTCAACTCTGGTAATTATAGGCCGGAGAGCCTGACTTTGTAGGTAAGATGTTGGAAATGTTTATAAGATTAATCAACATCTGGAAATGAATAATTTGATTTGGGATAGTCACCACGGTTTCGTGAAGAGTAGGTTGTGTCTCACTAACCTTATTGATTAATTCGAGAAGATAAAAAATAACAGGTGCATGAAGCTAATCCAGTTAATGTGGTGTACATGGACATCAGTAAGATATTTGCAAAGATTCAACACGTTTCACTATTCCACGCAATAAGTTTCTGGATAGAAGGCAATTTAGCTATTTGGATCAGAAATTCGCTAGTTGATAGAAGACAAAGGATTGTGGTTGATGTGAAATGTTCAACCTGGAGCTCAGTTACCAGTGGTATGCCACAAGGATCTGTTTGGGGCCACTGCTGTTTGTCATTTGTATAAATGATCTGAATGCGGGTGTGGAAGAATGGGTTCATAAATGTGAAGAACACAAAAGTTGTCAGAGTGGTGGATAATGCTAAAGGATGTTGTGGGTTAAAAATGGACGTGCATAAGATGCAGCGATGGGCTGAGAAGTGGCAAATGGAGTTTCATGTGGAAAAGTGTGAGGTCGTACAATTCAGAAGAAAATAAAAACAGAAATGCAGAGTACTGGGCCAATGGTAGTATTCTCTAAAGAGCAACCCAACCAGATCCATTCCCCTACCCTACTGTTCCACCTTTACGCCTGACAAATGTACCTAAAATATACACCCCTGAACGCTTTAGACAAGTTAGCATGGCAAATTCACGGAGTCTGCACAACTTTGGATTGTGGGAGTAAACTTGAGCCCCTGGAAGGAACCCACGCAGAGACATAGTAAAGGTACATTCTCCACGACAGACAGTCGCCCAATGCTGGAATCAAACCCGAATCCATGGAATTGTAAGGCAGCAGTGCGAACGATTGAGCCACTGTGTCACGCCAAATTTGAATAAATTTACAACCTCATTTCGATTTTCTGTCTTTTTTCGGAAGACATTTCAAATTTCTGTCCAATGTTGCAATTGTTCTTTCAAATGGATGTGAGTGAACAATTTTGCAATAACAGAATGCCCTGGTGGCTTTTTCAGGGACCTTTTTTTGTGCAGCAATATTATTTGCTTCAAAAGAGCTCCCTCGTGAGTATAAATACCAGGAGTTTGGGTTCATATTGACTTTGAACAGACAGCATCACTACTGCCACACCAAAGGTTCTCTGTTGAAGAAGATGATGTACTCATTAATATTTCAGATTGAACGTATTTACTATCCAATTCTGGCAGCTATTGGCGTTATTGGTAACATTTTAAATCTAATAATTCATCCCAATGTGTAATTGCTGTTGGTCTCCTGTGTATTGATATCCATTATATGTATTGAATGTAGATGTCATATGTTGCTGATTACAATTCTGAAGTGTCCTTATTTTGAACATAAATTATTACTTTTTTACATATGATGCAATTTTTTTAAAAAAACAAGGAAACTTGGTTAAAATATGCAAGACCTTTGTCAGACTTCCTTGGAATATTGTGAGCAGTTCTGGATCTGTTATGTGAGGAAAGATAGATTATCATCTCAGACAGTGTTCACTCGACCGATAGCAGGTAAGAAGGAGCTGTATCATGAGGAAATGCTGAGTAGATTGGTCCTGTATTGGTTGAAATTGAAAAGAGTGAGATCAGATCTTAAATAAACTCTCAAGATTCTGAGGGAATTTGAACTGAATTCAATGTGTTTCTCCTTGTGGGTGAGTCTACGACAGAAGGCATGATCTCAGAATCAGGGGTCTCACAGTTCAGTCAGAGGTAAGTGCGAATTTCTTCTCTCAGAGGACCGTTAAAGTTGGGACATTGAATATACTTAAGGCTCAGATTTTAAATCAGAAAGCAACCGAGGGTTATGATGAAAGGGCAGTAAAGTTGGAAGGTGAGCTATTGGATCAGTCACATTGATGGACAGAAAGCCTACTGCTGCTTCTATGTTTTATGACCTGTAACTTCAATAAATATGAACAATTTGTAAATTTTATTGATGTGACCATGAAAAATATGATTCATGATTGACTTCACAGTTTCATCGAACTTTTATTTACAATATTTGGCTCCTTCTTTGTTGTTTATTGGAGTTTTTTGTGTTTCATGAATTGAGATAATCACTTTTACATTCAACGATCTCCCAGCATTGGAAGCAACGGAGAAAATAGTAACAACATGCATTGAGAGATTCGTGAATCCCAGCTATGGCAAAATGTAGTATTAAGACTTTTAAATGATTTCAGAAAATGTAAAAAATAATATGCCATTGTTGGATACAAATATATCTTTGTAATTTAACCCTCACATTAGAAACTGTTATCCTTCACAGATTGACAATGTGAAATTTAAAATATCAAACTTAGTTTGTGAAACATTCAACGAATTATGTTTGTTGTGCAATTCAAATCATGACATTTTATTTAGATGATTTATCACCTCTTCTGATTTGTCATATTTCGGTTATTTTGATTCGGTTTGACTTGTTTAATTGACTAGACAATGGTTTTCCAATGGCCAGTGTTCTAAAATATTATTATGCTTCATGTTGAAATGAAAACATTGAACAAATGGTCTACAATTGCAATCCTAATGTTGATAATGCTAACGATACATTCACTTAGAGTTCGCAGCTAAGGTTTGCCCATTTTCTTGCCTTTCTTTCAGTAAATTTAGTGGTGATTGTGATCCTTAATCGAGGAAACTGTGGCCTCTCCAAATGCATTACCCGTTACCTGATGGCGATGTCAGCAGCAGATTTACTACTCGTCATTATTAACATCATACTGAATCGAATTAATAACATTTATTTCCCTCAGACTTTCCTATTCATCACCCCTGTTTGTGCTGTGAGAGTTGCCTTGTCGGCTGCAGCTCTCGACTGCTCTGTTTGGTACACAGTAGCTTTCACGTTTGATCGGTTTGTGGTCATTTGTTGCCAGAAGCTAAAACCAAGATATTGTACTGAGAAAACTGCAACTGCGGTGACAGCAATCGTGGCAGTCATCAGCTGCTTGAGTTCCACTGTCTGGTACTTTGTGTTTGCTCCATAAATTATCATTGACAATGTCCCATGGTTTTGTATTACAAGACCAGATTATTATCCATCTTCTTTCTGGGCAGCATATGAGTGGATCGACAGTATACTAACACCATTACTTCCCATTTTCTTGATTTTGGTGTTCAATGGTCTGACTGTCAAGAATAGTATAAGAGCCAATCAACTGCGGAGGGGATTCCGATGTCATGGAAGCGGAAATGGTAATTTCGATCCAGAGATGGAGAATCGAAGGAAATCTATTATTTTGCTTTTTGCCTTGTCTGCTAATTTTATACTTTTGTGGATGACGTATGTTACACATTCACTGAACTGGCAAGTCATCAATTATAATTATTCAGACAAAACCATTAGTGATCCAGTATATGTGGCTCAGCAATTAGGATTCATGCTCCGCCTTTTGAGTTCGTGTACCAATACCTGCATTTATGCACTAACACAGACTAAATTCCGAAAGGAGTTGCAGAACGGGATAAAATATCCTTTTAATCTCATTATTACATTGTTTAAATAAAAGCACAGAATTGATCTGCCGTGGGAAATGCACTTCAACGACTGCACAGTACTTTCAGTTCAGAAGTCATCCTATGACATCACGGTAAATCTTTGACACTGCACAATGTTGTTGAATTATTTGACTGCCGTGTCTTCAAGCAATCGAATGCTAATCTGTTTTCATTTCACGATCAACTTCTCTGCTTACCGCAGTTCCTTACGTTCTCAAAGACATTGCAACTTCAACCCTCATTTGCATTATGTAGTACTTGATCGTGACCATTGTTTATTGCTTTGTCCTTTCTTCAGTGGTCTTTTCACAGCGAGTTTCTTGAGCTTTCCTTTCAGCCTCACAGCAGTACTTTATTATTTTGTCTGACGCTTGAAACTGTTTACATCACCAATGGTTGAGACTTGATTCTTCTCAATATACTTCAAATGGTTTCCTGTAACGAATTGCATCAACTTCCACTCTGCAGGTGAATATTCATGCTTTATTAAAAATTCCATTTTGCTTTGCTTTTTAAAAAAAAATTCCTATCTCATTAAATGAACAAAACGGCCTAACCTTCTGTTAGACATGATATTTCCATACCACGTCTGGTTTATAAAGCATTGACTATTTGGAATTATTTTGCTGACTTGTTAGCATACCTCACCAAAATGTCACGGATTTTCGCTTTTATGTCGGTGCACCAATGCGTTGTGGGGAAGGATTCCTTGTCTGTATTTAAGGCTGAGATTTTGAGATTCTTATGGACATGGGAATTAAGGATGAGCGGGACAACATAGGAATGTGAAAGTGAGGAGTGTCTGTTCAGTCATGACCTTATTAAATGGTGGAGCAAGCTCATAGTGAGAAATTGCCTACTCGTGCTCCATTTCTTTGGATTCTGGGTCTGTCAGCTCTTCTGCCTCATTGTTTTATATATAAAAATGAGTTTCCTCCACATTTCAGTGGTTAGAACGGTCATCCATTGTTTTCTTTTAACAACGGGCTTAACATTATTCTTACATGCAGAATAAGGGTTCGGACTGATGCTTTTAATTTTAAAAAAATCATTCATGGGAGACTGGAATCACTCGCTCGTTAACATTTAGTCTGACCATTGAGATCATGGTCGTGAGTTTAATCCCAACTACTGTAGGTTAAGTGGGATTTTCAGTCAACAGCACTGCAGGAAACGAGGGATATTTCCTAGTTATAATGGTGAGTGCTTTGGAAGCGATCTTCCAAGTGATGGCGTTCCTATTTATACACTGCCCTTCTCTTTTGACATGAAATTGGTTGTCGGTTTGGAAGGGACTGTCGAAGGATCATTCGTGAATTTCTGCAGTGTACCTTGGAGATGGTTCACACTGCTGCTGTGGAGTGTCAGTGGAGCCAATCAAGCGAATCTCATGTTCTGCTTGGTGTCGAGTTTTTAAGTGCTCTTGGACATGCACCCATTCAGGCAAATGTTGCAATAAAATAGCATACCTCAATTCTAGAAATGGACGAAATTTCAAGTAAATTTAATCAACGAAAGTGAACGAATAACCATTAATATTCGATGCATTTTGAAGGTTCCCATAACGTTGTTGATTTTGTACTTCTTAATACTGTTCTAAAGAGGAACAAGAAAGTACAACCAATTATGTATATGCGTGTGTGTGTGTCAGGGGCAGAATATGAGTAGGGATGGTGGTTAGATAAGTATGTGGAAGGGGAGATTTGCATAATCTCTTATCAGGGATATACTCAGACAAACAGCAATATGCTGAAATTATTGTTTTTTTTCAACTGTTCTGCTTTTGTTACATCAGAAGTAATAAAATTAACTTCCTTGTGAAACACTCACAGACGTAAAGAAATGGACAGTACTGAACAAGGTTCTTTTGCACATTTGTTCCAACCCCACATCTAATTCCTCTCATCCCATTTTCCAGCTAATATGGAGAGACAAAAGACGGTGAGGTCGAAGAAAAGCAGGGAGAGCTGCTGGAAATGGGACACGGCAGGAAAGGTGCAGAACTAAACAAAGTAACCAACAGCACTTGACAGAATCCCAGAATGTCTCAGTGTTGGACAGACATGTAATGACTAACCAGTGTTGTCACTGGATTCATCGTGGAGACGAGGCAGCCAATTTTCATGCAATCAGCTCCCAATGTTAACAACTATGCCAAGGCTAGTCTAGTCGAAGGATAGTTATTGGTTACAGAGCACTGCAGTTGGCATCTTGAGGTCCTATTCCAAGAAATAATCGCGTTTATGGAGGTTTAGTACCTGGTAGAGATACCCCAAAGGGAAATGGAAAAAGGCTGAATTGAAAAAATCAGGAAAATTGCTTTCCAGGTTGGTTATCTGTAACCTGCCAAGCAAAGGGGAGCTGGAATTTGACTCAGTTGTGACATACAGTGTTTGAAGAAGATTAGCAACTGAAAAGAAAAGTCACAGCTGACGCATTGGGAAATCAGAGGCCATGATGCAGACATAATCTCCCAGCCTGTTTGAAAGATCCAAATGAATCATTCTCTGCAGAATTTTACTGAGTTTAAAAGTACACAGTTGCTGCTTTCACTTATGCCAATCATGGCCTCAAAAATTAGCAAGCCATTCGTCATCATGAACAAAACATTGTTATCATTATAAAGTTGGTATTAATCTTTCTAGGTCTGCATAGACAATGGGGAACACGGACCTAGACCTCTTCACTTAAGGATATGGGCACTGTCATTGCATGTCAAGAGCCCTCCGTAGGTACCTTGTTATTGTTATGTCTTTGAGAATAACCGAGTTGGAGAGAATCAACTGGCGACAAATCTATCCTCAGGGATACAAGAACAAAATAAAAGCCTGGAAGTGGATACACTGAGGGAAATAATCCCACTTCAGGAATGTGAGATGAAACAATCCTTGATCATTTTGGACAGTCGATTGATCTGTTGATTATTTGGCTCTAACACTGTTCTCAATGGCCATGTGGCATTACTCAGTGTGTCAAATTTGTTTAAAAAAAAGCTTCGTTGTTCAACACTAAAGACTGGAAAATATCCAGCATCTCATTGTGTGATCGGATGTTCAATACACAGGGTTACAATAACTGACTGTCCAAATGTCAGTTCCTCATACTATAGATAGCACGTGACTAATGCTGGTACACAGGCCGCTCACTGTGCAGTGTCCACTTATCGCTTGTCCAACTGTCACTCACTTCACATTGTAGATGTTGTAAACGTTATATTATTGTATACAATACATTGACTGCACGAATCTGAGTCCAAATATTAGTTGTCCTACTCTTTGGACGTTGTATTTCTGTAGACAGTACACACATGCACACTGCTAAATGTCCACATATAAGTCCACAAGGTCATGTTATTTGAGATGGTATTCCCACTTCCAATTGTTCTCTTTAAATTGCACAGTATTCCCACTTCCACGTGTTACCTGTTATTTTAGACAATATTTCCAACTTAAAATCTTCCTTGAAATTTAAGAGTATTCCCATTTCTTGATGTTGCCTTTATTTTAGACGATACTCCAAAAATCAATAAGTCCTGTATTCCTGTGTTAGACAGTATTCACACCGCTATTATATTGCACAGTATTCCCACTTCCTTGCGCTATTTTGCAGAGAATTGCAACTTCCACATGTCTCTGTTACTGTGGAGGTATTAAAACTTACACATTTTCCTTTTTAATATTCGACGGTATTCCTACTTCCATGTCTGCCTGATATTTTAGGATGTATTCCCATGTATTTGTAGTGCATTCTTCCTGTTGACTTTGAGAGTATTCCAAACAATCCATATTTTCCTTTTATTGAATATAGTTAACCCCATTCCACACATTCCCATATTGTGCAATATGATCTGCGATATGTCCCAGTTATTTTAGACAATACGCCCAGTTCAACACATTCTTTTTATTTTAACTAGTATTTCCACTTCCGTATGTTTCCTGCTATTTGAGATAGCATTCCCACTTGCACGCGACCATATTATTTTAGGCAATCTTCCATTGTTGATACATCCCTGCAGTTTGGTACAGTATTACCACTTTCATATGTTCCCTGCTAGTTTATGCAGTTTTCGCATTTCGATATATCCCCTGTCAATTTTGACGGTATTTCCATTTCTCCCTGCGCCTGTGCTGTTTGACTCTGTCAGATAGAGATTTTAAAGCAGAATCTTGAGACCTGTGTGCAGCAGCATAAGTCTTCCTTATTCTGAGCTCCTTACCCATGCAGCGTCGAAGAAGATAATGGTAACAGACTTCAGGTCGCCACGTTTCCCATGAAGTACTGGACATTTACAATTCCATGATACAATGAGTCAATGCAACATTCCATTCGGTACTTCCTAACTGCCCCCTCACTGTTATTAACCTCTAAAGACATTTACTAGCTGCATCATACTGAGCGGGTGTTGTCTGTTACTTTGTGAAGCTGTGATTGCTTATTTTCACAAGGTCATAGTGACTCCGAAATGTTTTGCAATTTACAATGCTATCTGTCATCCCAGTTATCTTTTCCTGAGGTTAACTGTGTCCACCACTCATTGCACTCGTTCTATCCTTAGTGTTGTTATAGACCAGGCCTGATTCCTAAATGCAATTCAAGAAAGTCGGTCAGACCATAATGTTGCTCGTGGTTTTAAGCAGATTTAAGGTGGGTATTTCAGGAGAGAATCAGCTGGTCAAACGTCTTACTGTCGAACATTTATTTACAAGATTACTGAAAGTAACAGAAAGAACAGAAAATAGAACGCAGAATAATGTATCCTAACTTAATGACGCTGTTCCAGATATCTGTACCAATCCTCATAAACACCCCTTGGCACAAAAGATAAAATCAAGCATGCTCTTCCAGAATAAAAGTCAAAGAGATCAGCATGGACCTGAATTGTGGGTCCAGCAGCCTTTCTTCATACTACTGCTAAAAGCAAACCAAGCCAAACCAGAGAGAGCAGAGCTGTGAGAACTGGTCACTCTCATTTCATTGCACAAGTGTGTTGAAACTTGTAAACCTTCTGGCTCATGCAGTAACTGTTAGCTCTCAACATATTGGCCATAAAGTCTTTCACTCTTCAGATTTTTCAGTGTCTGTCATTTATAACCACTCTGAAAAAGAATTGGAAAGGGCAGCATACATTATAAAGGGAACAGCTGCGTCGCAACCCCCCCACTTTAAAAAAAAATTAACCATCAATATCCAAGGCTTCCATCGTTTTAAAACCCTTTAAAATTTGTTGGCTCTTTAGCACACATATCTATTACATTGGCTATAAACATGCAGACATGCACAAGTACATTCGGTTTCAGTCTGTTGTACTCCTGCCACCGAATGTCTCTGTTTTCCATTATAGTCTTGACAATGCGTTGGCAATCATGTTTTGTTGTCCTACCACATGCACAATTTTAAGTTGAATAGCTGTAACAATAAGCTCCATCTAAACAGTCTCCCAAATTTCAAAGGGTTATGATCAGTGCATATGATTGTCTCAGATGCGTCACTGGTAACATAAACATTGATATGTTATCATGCCAACACCAAGCTCAAAGACTGCTTCTCAAAAGTCGAGTCTTTCAGCTGATGAATGTTCAACTCCCTGTAGAAATACCTGACAGGTCTTTCTATCTTCTCCTCATCTTCTTGCAACAGCACAGCACCGACAACCAGATCATTTGCATCGATAGCCATCTTGAATACTTTTGCATAATCGGTGTGGAGAATGCTGGGCCACAGATTAACACAACCATCAGCCTCTCAAATGCCTTCACTGTCCACTGAAATCTTTTGTCTTTCTTTAGCAATTCAGTTAGTGATGCAGCCACATTCATAAAATTGTCGATAAAATCCAGTGCTCTTTTTGTCGATGTTATGGGAAACTGCCCGATTTTCTTTGTTGTTGCGTCCTGTGGGGGTATTTTTCCGAGTCCAATACATGGTCCAGGAAGGCGACTTGGGCTTTGACAAATTCAATTTTAACCAGGTTTTTAACCAAGCCTCCTTTACAAAGTAGATCGAACATAACTGATAAGTGTTGTAAATGTTCCTCCCATGTGTGTAAACGACACAGCTGAGTACTGCAACAATGACCATATTGTTTGGTCTCCGAAATGTGGCTGGCGCATTTTTTCTATGAAATGTCATGACTTTAAACTGCTACGATCCATTCAGTGTTGTGAAAGCCGAAGTTGCCTTTACTCTTGCTGATAAAGGTGCCTGCCAGTATTATCTGACGAAGTCCAATTTAGTCAGATAAGTTGCTTGTCACACCTTCTCAATACAGTCTTCCAAATGCAGATTCGGATATGCATAAGTTTTTTGTAACTGCATTTACTGTATGACAGTTCACACATAACCGTTGAGTGCCATCTGGATTTGGCAGAATTACTGCGGCTGAGATCTAACCGATGTAACTCATTTCAGATGTGTCATCTTTTAAACCTATGTGAACTTTAGAGGGTTACACCGATAAGGATGTTGCTTAATCGGAATAGTGTCTCCGATATCTACATCATGCAGGATTAAGTTAGTAAATCCAAGCTTATCTCCACCTCTCGCCCGATGTAAGAGTAATCACTCCTTCAGGTCATTTAGACTTTCCTCTGGAAGGTAACACAATAAATTATCCAAATTTTTTCAACTTCGTCGTTGTCCAATTTATGTTGAGGAATGACAAAGTCAAAATTCTTTGATGGAAAGTGAGGACTACGGTTCCTGTGGCACATGGTTAAGGGTGTGGTGATGGAAAGGCACAGCAGGTCAGGCAGCATCCGAGGAGCAGGAATATCGACGTTTTGGGCTTAAACTGCTGAATGTTTCCTGATGAAGGGCTTATGCCTGAAAAGTCAATTCTCCTACTCCTCTAATGCTGCCTGACCGGCTATGTTTTTTTTTCATCACGACAATCTTGACTCAGAATGTTCGGACTTGGTTCTTCCCATTATGTTGTAATCAATAACACATTCTCCTCTTGCTTTCCTTCCCTGTCGAAATACCTTTGAGCCTTTCACATGACACACTCTGTGAAATTTGCCTTTCTGTCTGGAGTTCCTATCAAGTTCCTATCAAATTCCTCATTCAATTTCCTTTCGACATGGCAATGCCTATTAAACCTTGCTTTTAAAGTTTCACGTATCACTGGAAGCAACAGTAATACCTTATCCCCGATAGCAAAATCATGAACTTTTGGTTTCTTGTCTGCTTCCTTTTTCATTGTACGCTATGATACCTTTAAATGCCATCTAGCTAACTCCCTAGCTCTAGTTAATCGTTCTCTACAAATTTACACATAGTCTAGATATGTGGATTCTGTATTCCCACTTACCAATTTCTCCTTAAACAAGTTTAACAGTCCTCTCACTTCATGCCCAAAAATGCATTCAAATGGACTGGATTTGGACAATTCATTTGACACATCTTTGATCGCAAAATAGCACAAACAGAATTCCCTTCTCCGAATCATCTTGATCGTCTTAAGTATACGCCCTCAACGTGGTATTTCGTGTCTGATGCCACCTTTCTAACGCTCGCTGCGATTTCGATGGTGCTCAGTAGATTTGAGTTGTTTCATTCCTAAGCTGTCATAACTTCCTTCAATAATGTTGATGTGAATTTTGACCTGTGAACTGATTGTATCTCTGTCAGTAATGCATATCTATTAAAATAAAATTGAGTAATTCCTCCACATCCTTTTTTCCTGTGATATTGCGTAATGGGACAGCCTCTGGATTCTCGTCCATACATACATTATTGCTAACAATAACTAATTCCCACTTTTTATTTGAAGTATGAGATCTACGCAATGAATTGTGACACTTGTAAAAGGTTCCTCAAAAGCAGGAATAGGTATTAATTGTGCATGTTTTATTAACATCGGTGGTTTTCCAATTACCTGACACATATATGACATGTCTTGCAAAATTCAATACATACTTGTGCAGTTCAGAGATGTAAAAATGTTCCTGTATTCTAGTTTGTATTTTCCTCACTCATAATGATGCTCACGTTTGTGCGCCACTTGCAAAACCCCCTTCCTATATCCCACTGACAATAAGATTTGATGAACTTCTGTCCATTTTTCATTTGTCTGAATATGTGATGGTCTCCATTACCTCATTAAGACATAATTTTTTAGGGTAATAACATTCGGAGATAGACTTAGGTCCCTTTTCTGTGTATTTGTTTTGATACACTTGCTTCAAGTTTCATCATTCTGCTGGATCTCAGATAATCTGAGCCAAAGATGTCTGCATTGTCATCTATCTGCTCCTGCTTTGCATCCACCATCTGATCAAATAGGGTCTCTGCCAATTCCACTTCGACTTTCTTGCCTTTACTCTTTGATCTCTTCTGTTTCTATTGGCCACTTTGTGACATCGTTACCACACCGTCAGGAAACACTTCAGTGTATGTGTCCTGCAACAGTTCAGTGGCCTGAGTTTCTGCTTGCTTTTAAACCACTGTAGGAAGCACTCCTTCTGGTGAATCAACTATTTAGTTATCAAGGTCACTTTTCTTTCCTGGATTTGAGAGTTTGTCCAATACTCCTCCCACGAATTCTCTACTCTTTTCTGGACACTCAAACCTCACTTTATATGATTAAGCTCTCTTTATCTCATTGCTAATTCCTGTCACCAGTAACTTTTCTGGGAACATTTCTTAGAAGTGCATATCTTCCCATGTTCCAGCATCACAGACTGAGAGGATGCCGTGCCTCTAAATAGTTTAACCTCTTTACCTGTCGTTCCAGGTTTCTGCGAATAAAATTGACCTTCGCAGTTATATGGTTTAAGAAGACCTGGCACTTCCTCCTTAACCAAACTCCGACTAGCTTGTATATCGTGGGTGCAGCTTTTTAACCTCCACTATACTTTCTGTTACCACTGCAACAAAATTCACAGGCTTATCCTTTTTTTCCTACATCTGGCTTCCCAGTGCTTCTTATAACCCACCAACACTGACTTCATGTGGCCTACTTTATTGCAGTGAAATTACCTGAGCTTTTTAACATCTCTGTCCCCTTCAACGGTTTCTTTTCTTATCCTGTGGCAGGTTATCCTTATGATACTCACTGAGATCCAGCTTTGCCCTTCCACGTGAGGATTTCTTTTTTATCCCATTTCAATCCTTCATGGATTGAAATTGATTCTAGAGGAAAACTTTGATTTGAGAAGCCAATTATAATTATCTGCCATTTCAGCTGCTAAACTTGGCGATTTAACTCTGCTCTTCTGCACGAGGTCTCACTTCGTAGAGAAGGGAATTTTTGAACTCCTGTCCAAGTGGCAATTTCTGAAGTTCCAACTCTATTTCTCTCTCTCTCTCCTCTCTCTTTCTTGTTGCTCTGCTTTTAAACATAATGTTTTTGCATCTAACTCAATCTGCTTCACTTTCAATTGACTTGGAGCCACCTCTAAATGTTCTGATGGTGTTTCCAACAAATGTAAATGATGAGCTATTGCTGTAATTACCTCTCCTTTCCTCACGGAAGTAGACAGCTCCAGCTCCAGCATGTCTGCTAATTCCAGCAGGCTTAATCACTTTTTGCAAAACCTACAACGTCACTTCTTCCAGCCCCAGAAAACTCTTGGTGCCTGAAAGAGCCACTGTTATCCCAAGTACTGTTTAAGACAAGCAAAACCACCCGGAACAAAAGAAGCTAACACCTACCATTCACCCCCTTTGAGTGCAACAACAAAAATCCACAACTTGGAACGACAATCAAACGCCGAAAAAAAACGCAATCTCTTGTGGATCAGGCCAAATCCGTCAAAACATTGCTGAAAGGTAGCCCAGGCATGAATACGCTGGTTGTTTTAAGCAGGTGAAAAGTGGATGTTGCAGGAGAGAATCAGCTGCGCAAACCAATTGGTTATAAACAAAATAGAATTTATTTTCAAAATTACTGAGTGAAACTCAAAGAGTAGAAAACAGAACACCGAATAATTTATCCGATCTGAAAATGCAACAGACTACTCCAAATTAATGATGTTGTTCCAGATCCTTGCAACAATCCACATAAACACTCCTTGGGACAAAAGGTAAAATCAAACAAGTGCTGAAAGATAAAAGTCAGAGATAGGTCAGCATGGACCTGCTTCTGGGTCCAGCAACCTTGCTTCACACTGCTGGTAAAAAAATAACAAACCAGAAAAAAGCTGAGAGGGGAATAATGACCATTCCCCTTTCATTGTACAAGGGTTTTTGTTTTCCCAAAGTTAGAAGTTTCCACCTGAGGCAGTATCTGTTAGCTTTCAACAAATTGGTTCTAAAATCTTTCAGTCCTCCGATTTTTCGGTGTCTGTCATTTACAACTTCACTGAAAAAAAGAAGCTATGGACAGCACAACTCGTTAGATGAGCAGCTTCGTCATTGTTTTTACAGCATTCGTCATTAAACTTCCGGTCCTTGCTATTTACACCATTTGCCATTCAATCCCACCAGTCATTGGTTGGAGGTTTCTCTCGGCTATGTTTCGCTAGTTGTATAAACGCATTCTGCGAAATTGCTCAACATTAGTTTGTTCGTCGCACTCATAATTTCAGCATACCAACACGTATAATTTGTAACTCCTTAAAAAGCCTTTGAAATATGGTGAGACCAGACTGTTCCTTTTGCTCTTTACTAAAAAACAATATCTTCTTCCCCACTAAGATTTGTACGAGGCACTTCATTATCTCATTTGTTTGTCATGCGCATGAGGGCCAGGATGCAATCTGAGTTAACTCCTGCTTCAGGTAACAATTCTCTTTAGCCATGGACAACTCCAACAGGCTATTCCGAATTCCAAACGTTTCCTGTTATTTCAGACAGAACTCCTACTTCCACATGTTCCCCCCAACTCCGCCAACCCCCTCGTTTTGAAAAATCCATAGTTCCGCATGCCCTGCAATTTAGGGTAGTATTCTCAGTTCTACTCCTGTATAATGGGCCTTCAGCCAAGACTACACACTTCTGCTCACATCCCTTCCCCTCCACTTCAGAACATGTCATTCATCAATACTGCTGGACATACAATATTTGCACATCTCAGAGGAAGAATTGCACACACTAGAGATCTGAGATAAAATCTCTCCTGCTGATGAATTACCAGAATTGAAATGTCAACTCCTTTCTTCTTACATATGCTATCAGATTTTTTGAGTTCCATCAGCAATGTCTCTCCTTGGCAGTTGAAGTTTCTGTTTATAACATGCACACACTGCGATTTTGTTTCCAATTTATAAATTCAATCGACATTTGCTTCTCCTTGCTGCTTCTCAGCTCCACTCAAACTGATTGTGTGGATTCTGGGCTATGGCAAGTTGACTGGTGTGTTCATCGAATCTTAGTTGGTTTCACTGCCTCCTGTTCATTCTTCACAAGTGGAACAGTTAGATGCTCACTCGGTCTCCCCTGAACCTAGTGGAAGAGTAACGTGAGAAAGGATCACAACAAGTTGAGAAAGTAACCAGAAATACAATGGTCTCATTACCTTATTGAGCATTCCTCCAGATGGTTGAGTCTGTTCTAACTTTGGCAGGCTGACATGTTCCGGCATCATGGCCTCCACCTCGGGCCCTGGGTGAAATGGAAGTCCTCCCTGTGTGGATCGCAATCGATAAGGACATCCATGACTATGGCTGCAATGCAGGGAGAAGGTGCATGGTTCTCTCTATGACACATTCTGATAGATGTTTTCATTCAGTCTTTAAACCATTATTTCTTTCCACAATGTAGCCTTAAATTCAAAGTCTGACTGACCAAGAACCAACCTGACATCATCAAACCAACAGAATGACCATGACAGACAATGTCTCCAGAACCACTGCAACAATTCCTGGGTATTTCATGTACAATCATCAGCACAAGTCCATTATTAGCGGTTGGACTGTGATATTGAGACACACTGGAATTACTCAGGATGGACACGGGAATTATAAAAAGCTCCTGGAAATAATTCAAAGAGAGTCAAGGAAACTTCCTGCTAATGGATATCTCCCACCCGCCCTTGCAACTCTCAGTAATAAATTGGATACTGCACTGAGGTTGACAAGGGCATATACTGTACTCTGGGTGCAATACTCCAAATTTCATTATTAATAAGACAGCGCAGTGGCTAGCATGGCCGCCTCACAGCACCAGGGACCCAGAGTTGATTCCAGCCTTGGGCATCTGTATTTATGGAGTTTGTGCATTCCCCCGGCGTCTGTGTGGATTTCATCTAGGTGCACTGGCTTCGTTCCACAGTCCAAAGATGTGCAGGTTAGGTTAATTGGCCATGGGAAAATACCAAGAGTGCTCAGGGATGTGTAGACTATGTATCGTGAGAATAGGGAAATGGATCTGGGTGGGATTATCTTCAGAGGGTCGTTGTGGACCTGTTAGGCCAAATGGCCTGTTTCCACACCATCGGGATTCCTCCATTCTATCATCAACAGTGTCTCCACAAGTCAACAATGGACTGAGCAGACAGAGGCATAAAAGGCACAGCAGGCAGATTGTGGAAAAGGATGAGCGAACCAACAAGATGCAAACATCCTAAATGAAGTGTCTCTGAAACAATCGACCTATCACAGATGCATTTGTCCATGATAGTATCTCGAGCAGCGTCAAACTCATAGACCTGGTGGACATGAAGTGCAAAACATCACAGAAATACCGCCGATCTCATTATGTGCTACGGCATGTGGTGAAGTTTTACATCCTTCTCAAGGATGTAGTGAACAAAACGTGGACACCCATGAGGCAATAGTGGCATTTCTGGCAGAACTCTAGTCAACCACAATCCTGTAAGTCAGAGATGTTGAGGATTTTCTTACATTGTTATCCGGAATCTTTGCTGCAGTAGCTTCTCAAGGCTTGGTCATTGTGGGTGTTCAAGGATGAGAGACACAGTTTTTAAAAACAATGAATTTGGATTCTGAATCTGAGAATTATTGGAATAGTCACGATTTTCTTTACTGGCTGGAGAAGAGTTATTGGGCTAAATGGCCTTCATCCAAACATATATCTGTGTGGTGATGTGCCATACAGAAGAGGAGTCAGAATGGAGTAGAGATGCTACTTTTGTCGGAAAGATCGACAAGATATTCAAGGATTGGTACAATGTGTGAAAAGAAACAAGAGTGAAGAATTCCAATACAAACCAAGAAAGATTGAGTTCACGAGTCAAGAGAGTCTGTTGGATTGTTATGAGCTCTGTCCACATAGACTGTTGAGCTGGTTGTCGTCTTAGCTGCGGGATGGAATTTCTGACTGGCTTCAGGGATCTGGTCCTCCCAGTGCCACTCTTGTCTCACAATTTCCCTCCTTGTTAGTCATTTTGCTCCAACCCTCCACGTGGCAATCATATTGCAGTCACTATCATGTTTAAGCTAAAATGCAACTACAAATCATCGAAACGGCGGGACACTTGGAGTCATAGAACCATACAGTATGGGAAAATCTTGTTTAGTCCAAAGCGTTCAGTCCCATGAGTTCTCCAAACTAAACTCGTCCCATTTGCCTGCATTTGGCCCATATTCCTCTAAACGCTTCCTATTCATGCAAGTGTCCAATGTCTTTTAAATTTGTAACTATACATACAACTACCACTTTCCCTGGCAGTTAACCACACACATGAATCATCTTACATGAGAAAACCTTGCGCGTGAGGTCTCACTGAAATCTTTCTCCTTGTATCTTAAAATAGGCCCCCAATTTTGAACTCATCCACGCTTGTGATTAGACACTGGCTTCGATTTGATCTATGCCACTCATGATTTTACACACTAGTGTAAGGTTACCCCAAAACTCCTGCGCACCAGTGAAAAAACGTCCCAGCCTAACCGGAGAACTCAGGCTCCAGTCCTGGTAAGATCTATTTCTTTATTTTCTGAACATTTTCCCATTTAATACACATGCTTCCTACAGCTGGGCAACCAGAACCGGACACTTTCCTCGACAAATGGCCCCTCCAAAGTCCAGTACAATCTCAAGAAGACGTTCCAACTCACAGTGGTTTGAGCAATGTAGAGGAGTGTGCCACATGCTTGTTAACCGACATCTATCTGTAATGCACATTTCAAAGACAACTGCGTACCTGAACCCTTGGCACAGCCTCCGCGACACTATTCAGGGTCCTATGATTAACTGGATAAGTCTTTCCCTTTTATTTGTGTTTTAACAACTAAAATAAAGAAGATTACCACTCAGTACAGGTCATTCAGCCCTCGATGTCGCACCCAATGTGGAAAAAGTCTGAAAGCTATCATCCAATACTATTTTATTTTCATCCATATTCCTTTACACCGGCCATCAACAAAGGGTGAGTCCACATTAGATTTGGTACTCGGGAATGGAAACAGCCAGATGTTAGATTTGGACGTAGGTGAGTACTTTGGTGATGATGACCAGAATTCGGCTCTATTTACTTTAGTGTTGTACAGGAATAGGTTGGGGCAAGTGGTATAGCTGGGGAAAAGGCAATTATGATGTGATTAGGCAAGATATAGAATTCATAGGATCGGGAAGGTAACTGCAGGGGGTGGGTCTAATTAAAATGTGGAGATTAATCAAGGAACAGCTACTGTGGATCCCTGGTAAGTATGTACCTATCAGGCAGGGAAGAAGTTCTCGAGCATAGGAGCTGTAGCTAACAAAGGAACTTGAATCTCTTGTCAAGAGGAAGGAGGCTGATGTCAGGATGAGATGCGATGGATCAGTTAAGGCACTTGAGGGTTCCAAGTTAGCTGGGAAAGACCTAAAGAGAAGGGAACAGGGGACATGCGAAGACGTTGGCAGAACGGATCAAGGGAAATACTGAAGCTTTCTATAGCTTTATTATGAATAAAAAATGACAACAGTCAGATTAGGGCCAGTCAAGGACAGTAGTGGGAAGTTGTGCATGGAGTCAGAAGAGATAGGGGAATAATTACCGTAAGGGTTGTCTTTACTTACCTGATTGAACAAGCGGACTAATTTGCTATCCTCCAGTTTTCCGGCACTATTCCTGTAGGCAATGATAGCATGAAGATCTCCTCCCTGGCTTCCCAGATAATCCTCGGATAAATCTAATTCGATGCAGGGGACATGCTATTTGAACACAATGCACAATTGCTAACTCCTTCTCCTTGTATACCTCAATCCCGCCGAGTCTATTAGCCTGCACGTCAGTATTCTCCTCGTCAACTTGTCTTTTTCCAGTGTGAATACTGACGAAAAGTCTTCATTAAGTGCTTCCCCTATCTCGTCAGACATCATGCACAACTTCCCACTACTATCCCTGACTGGATCTAAACTTTCTGTAACATTCTTTTGTTCCTGATATACCTGTAAAAATCTTCAGTGCATTCCTTGATCCTATCTGCCAAAGACATGTCCCCTACTGGCTCTTCTTAGCTCTCCCTTTAGGTTTTTCCTGGCGAACTTGTTATTGCCAAATGCACCAACCGAGCCTTCATTCTCATGCTAACATGAGCCTTCTTCTTTCTGTTGACAAGCGAATACACTGACAGCAAATAGAAGCAGCGTAATCTGTCTCCTCTGCCTTCAGGGACAGGGGTGGATACAGGATAAGAAAGCCAAGGAACCTAAAGCACAGGAAAGGGTTTCAGAGGAGGGCTCCAGCAGGAGACCAGTGCGGGAGAAATGTTCTACACAAGCCTGCAGCAAGACAGACGAAAGAGGTGGTAGACAGGGGGAAAGTTACAGAAACCAGCTAGAATAACTGCAGTGTCAGGTCACAGAAGCCAAGAGCATTGAACATGCCATAGGAGGCGGAGATCAGCCATTTGGGGAAACAAGTTAAAGTGCAGTAGAAGATGCTGATGTATATTGAGGGAGCCCACAATGTAGCCTGCAGGGAAGGGTAACAGAGGGGAGAGCACGGTCCCTGCCAGGAACAGGTCTGGAAGCTCAGCCTGGCTCTGTCCCAGGTCAGAAGTTGGTTTCCCTAATAAGACCGGTTACAGCCCAGGCAGAGGGGTGAGGCAGGAGCAGATGAACGGACAGTCAGGATTTGCTCGGTCGTCTGTGTCGCGGGTAGAGGCCCAGTGTGTCAACATGTGGAGGTTCGAACAGCAAGCGATGCACTGAGAGCAGGCATGGTCTAGCAGCAGGTACATGGGTGCACAGTGTCTATATCGGAAGGGTCGGGACTGTTCGAATCTAGCGTTGTGCTTGCACGCTGTGTATTGTATACCTCTATGTTTCGATTTGCCCTAATCCTGCCTTGTTATTTTCCCTTTCAGGGGACAATGCACAGTCACTCCATGCACGAGATGTGCTTGTGCTGGCGTCTGGTAATTTGGGGAGTTGGCTTTAAGGTCTGGACAATATTTCCTCACCCAGGATGATACTCTAGGATGTAGAGTATTAAAGACCAGGTATGTTGGCTTCAAAAAATCATCACCTAAAATACTATACAAAACCCTGAACGTTCCCAAACTTTTAAAAGTAAAGAGGAGAGCTGGGCTAAGCTCTGGGAGAAATACATTAGCAACAGAGACGGCTGCCAGAAATCATTGTTCAGCCTGCAATTCCAATTCACACCACAACACGGGGGAACGAATAAGCTTTCTTCACACTCCAGACAGAAACGACACCTCGGCCTCACCAGCACAGCGTATGGGATCTACACAGATTACAAACATTCAACTTCATTGAATAATACAAACGGCAAGTACATTACACAGAGGGTGATAGGCACCTGGAACGCGTTGCCAGCAGAGGTGTTTTGATTTAAGGTATGTCTGGACAGATTCTTGCCAAGGTGGGGAGCAGAGGGATATAGGTGCTTAGGAATTGGGCGATAGGTTTAGACAGTATATTTGGATCGGCTCATGGCTTGGAGAGCCGAAATTCTCTTTGGTCTTTGCTCATTCAAAACCTATTCACAGTGATAACTGGCATTCAACTTCACTCAAAATACAGTCACATATATTCTTAACTATCAGGAAACCAATCAACTTCAAAGGGAACACCAGAACCACAAGAGCAAGCACAGATTTGGCGCCAGTTTTAGGGGGCCGTAGTTGGAATAATTGCAGGCCTCAATCTCACCTGAGGCAGCAATCCCCACAGCCGCCCCCAGGAGGAGCTCCAAGAGCTCGTCCCAGCCTCTGAACTGACAAACTCCGAGATCCACTGACCCAACAGACTCCACAGGGCCCGCAAAACCACCAGAAAGTCAGGAAAACCAAGTACTTGCCCGACCGATCCAATACCTGTCTTACTGCATCAGCACATCACCCCAGACGGAAGGCCTATGCAGTCCAAAGCCTCCAGCTGAGTACGGGGTACAGCAAGCAGGAAACTCCAACTGAGCTTCAAAATCGCATTTTTGTCAGTGGTGAGATTAAAATCACTGGAGCCTAAAGTTTCTGCCCGAGCTGACGGGGAAGGGACGGCAGGTGGCAACAGTGCATGGGCCCCCAAGGGTAAGAAGCCTGGTGAAAATGTCACAGCTAAACCTACTGCTTAACTGATAGACTTTAATCAGTGTGTAACTTCAAAATGCATTTAGAACAAAGAACATAGAACAATACAGCGGAGAACAGGCCTCAATGATGCGCCGACCTGCGAACTATTGTCAGCTTGTGCCCCATACACTATCCCATCATCGTCCATGTGCTTATCGAAGGATTGTTTGAACTTCCCTAATGTGGCTGAGTTAACTACGTTACCAGGTAGGGCATTCCATGACCTGACCACTCGCTGCGTAAAGAACCTACCTCTGACATCTGTCAAAAAACTATCACCCGTCAATTTGTAGTTATGACCCCTCATTCAAGCTGACGTCATCATCCTAGGAAAAAGGCCTCCACTGCCTACCCGAGCTCAACCTCTGATCATCTTGTGTGTCGCTACCAAATCCCCTCTTCCCCGTCTTCTTTCCAATGAGAACAGATCCAGGTCTCTCAGTCTTTCTTCGTCAGACCTTCCTTCCAGACCAGGCAACATCCTCTGCACCTTTTCCTAAGCTCCCACATCCTTCCTGAAATATGGCGACCAGGACTGTACACAATATTCCATTTTGTACAGTTGCAGCATGATATTGCGGCTCCGGAACTCAATCCCACTGCGAATGAAACCGAACACACTACGGTACGGTGGCAGAGTGGTTAGCAGTGCGCCAGAGAACCGGGTTCAATTCCTGTCTCGGACAATGGTGTGGAGCTTGCACATTCTCCCCGTGTCTGCGTGGATATCCTCCGAGTGCTCCGGTTTCCTCCCACAGTCCAAAAATGTGCAGGTTAGACGAATTGGCCATGCTAAATTGCCCGTAGTGTGAGGTGTAGGGGAATGGGTCTGGGTGGGTGGCGAGCCGGTGTGGTGTAGTTTGGGCGAAGGGCCTGTTTCCACACTGTAAGTAATCTAATCTAATCTAAATTGCCCGTAGTGTTCGGTGAAGGGGTAAATGTACGGGAATGGGTCTGGGTGGGTTGCTCTTCGGAGGGTTGTTGTGGACTTTTTGGGACGAAGGGCCTGTTTCCACACTGTAAATAATCTCATCTAAACCATATGCATTCTTAACACCACTATCCACCTGGGTGGCAACTTCCAGGGATCTAGGTACATGGACCCCAAGATCCCTCTGCACACCACACTTCCAAGAATCTTTCCATTGACCCAATACCCTGCCTTCTTGTTATCCTTCCCAAAGTGCATCACCTCACATTTAGTGCATTGAACTCCATTTGCCACGTCTCCAATTCTGCAGTTTATCCAAGTCCCCCTGCAACCTGTAACATTCTTCCAAACTGCCCACTAGTCCACCGACTTTAGTGTAGCCCACAAATTTACTAATCCATTCACCTATGCCTACGTCGAAGTCATTTATAAAAATGACAATCAGCAGTGGTCCCAAAACAGATCCTTGTGGCACACACGAGTAACCGGACTCCAGGCTGAATATTTTCCATCAACCACCACTCGCTGCCTTCTTTCAGAAATCCACTTTATAATCCAAACTGCTAAATCACCCTCAATCCCATGCCTCTGCATTTTCTCCAACAGCCTACCTAGTGGAACATTCTCAAAGGCTTCACTGAAGTCCACGTATGCCCTACTGCCATCTACATGCTTGGTCACCTTCCCAAAAATGGTGACCTGGGCCGAAGGGCCTGTTCTGCGTTGTATTGTTCTATGTTCTATGGCACGCAATAACTGTTCCTTAAACCAGCTTCACATTTCCATTGTCTGCATCCCCTGAATTTTGCTACTTCATTCTCTGCATCCCAATTCTTGCATAATAGCATAATTGCCCTTGCCCCATCGATAACTCGTGACCTGTGGCATGTATCTATCCCTTTTTATCGCAAAACTAAACGTAACGAATTATGGTCACTCTCTCCAAAGTGCTCACCTACAACGAAATCCAACACCTGGCCTGGTTCATGAATGGTTACAGATTGATACATTGACTGAATCTACTAAGTTTGTTTCTTTGAATGACGAATGGCGTATTATGCATTGTATGTCGTATTATAGTTGATACAATGAATTAAAACACATTGTTTCGTTGAATGATTGCATTAAGATCGCGACAATCAATTCATGGTTCACGCTCTACTCACTGAATGCAGTTTGTTTCGTTGAATGAACGACTGCAGTTTGTGTCACTGAATGAGTATGTTCACTTTGTTTCTTCTAATCAATGACTAACGATTGATTCATTGAATATACTATTGACGATTGATTCAATGCATGAATGGTTACAGATTGATACATTGAGTGAATGTACTAAGTTTGTTTCATTCAATCAGTGAATAACGTTTGTTTCATTGAATGAACTGTTGACGCTTGATTTTGTAAACGAAAGAACGCAGGATGCCGCGTTGAATGAATGCATTAAAGTCCATTCAATGAATGAATGATATAAGCTCTATTGAATGAATGCAGATTTTTGCGTTCAACAAATGCATTACACTCAAGACAATGAATTAATGATGCAAGCTCCACATATTGAAATACCGAGTCGGGTTTGACAGAATGAATGAGAGCAGTTCGTTTCATTGAATGTATTTGCTAAGTGTGTTTCATTGAATCAATGAGTAACGTTTGATTGATTGAAATGTACTATTGACGATTGGTTCAATGCATGAATGATTGCAGATTGATACATTGACTGAATATACTAAGTTTGCTTCTTTGAATGAAACAATGGCGTATGGTGGATGGAATGTAACAATATAGTTTATACAATGAATGAATTCAGATTGTTTCATTGAATGATTGCATTAAGCTCGCGACAACCAATACACCGTTCAATCTCTACTCATTGAATGCAGTTTGTTTAGTTGAGTGAATGACAGTAGTTTGAGTCAATGAATGAATATGCTAAGTTTGTTTCATTCAATCAGTGAATAACGTTTGTTTCATTGAATGAACTGTTGACGCTTGATTTTGTAAACGAAAGAACGCAGGTTGCCTCGGTGAATGAATGCATTAAAGTCCATTCAATGAATGACTGAATTAAGCTCTATTCATTGAATTAACACGTAGAGTTAGTTCCATTGAAGGAATGACTGCAGTTTGTTTCGTGGATTCATTTGTTGTGTGTTTCATTAAATGACGCTGCAATCATTGCTTTTTCTATTGATGTTTGACTCAAAGAATGAATGAACGCAGATGTATGCGTTCTACTAATGCATTACACTCAAGACAATGAATTAATGATGCAAGCTCCACATATTGAAATACCTAGTCGGGTTTGACAGAATGAATGAATGAGAGCAGTTCGTTTCATTGAATGTATTTGCTAGGTGTGTTTCGTTGAATCAATGCGTAAACTTTGATTCATTGAAATGTACTATTGACGATTGATTCAATGCATGAAGGATTGAAGATTGATGCATTTACTGAATGTACTAAATTTGGTTCTTTGTATGAATGAATGCCGTATGATGGATTGTATGTAGTTTTATAGTTGATACAATGAATGAATTCAGATTGTTTCGTTGAATGATTGCATTAAGCTCGCGACACTCAATGCACGGTACAAGCGCTACTCACTGAATGCAGTTTGTTTAGTTGAATGAATGACTGTAGTTTGTGCCACTGAATGAATATGTTTACTTTGTTTCATTGAAACAATAAATAACGTTTGGTTCCTTGAATATACTATTGACGTTTGATTCAAAGCATGAATGGTTACAGATTGATACATTGACTGAATGGACTAAGTTTGTTTCTTTGAATGAATGAATGGCGTATAATGCATTGTATGTAGTATTATGGTTGATACAATGAATGAAAACACATTGTTTCGTTGAATGAATGCATTAAGATCGCGACAATCAATTCATGGTACAAGCTCTACTCACTGAATGCAGTTTGTTTAGTTGAATGAATGAGTGCAGTTTGAGTCACTGAATGAATATGTTCAGTTTGTTTCTTTGAATCAATGTATAACGTTTGGCTCATTGAATATACTATTAACGACTGATTCAATGCATGAATGGTTACACATTGATACATTGACTGAATGTACTAAGTTTGTTTCTTTGAATGAATGAATGGCGTATTATGCATTCTATGTAGAATTATATTCCCGGAATACAATGAATGAAAACACATTGTTTCGTTGAATGATTGCTTTAAGATGGTGACACTCAATGCACGGTACAAGCACTACTCACTGAATGCAGTTTGTTTAGTTGAATGAATGTCTGTAGTTTGTGCCACTGAATGAATATCTTTACTTTGTTTCATTGAATGAACGAATAACGTTTTATTCATTGAATATACTATTGACGATTGATTCAAAGCATGAAAGGTTACAGAATGATACTTTGACTGAATCTACTAAGTTTGTTTCTTTGAATGAATGAATGGCGTATTATGCATTGTATGTAGTATTATAGTTGATACAATGAATGACAACAGATTGCTTCGCTGAATGATTGCATTAAGATCGCGACAATCAATTCATGGTAAGCTCTACTCACTGAATGCAGTTTGTTTAGTTGAATGACCGAATGCCGTTTGTGTCACTGAATCAGTATGTTCAGTTTGTTTCTTTGAATCAATGACTAACGTTTGATTCATTCAATATACCTTTGACGATTGATTCAATGCATGAATGGTTACAGATTGATACATTGATTGAATGTACTAAGTTTGTTTCTTAGAATGAATCAATGGCGTATTATGCATTGTATGTCGATACAATGAATGAAAACATGATTGAATGATTGCATTAAGATCGCGACAATCAATTCATGGTACAAGCTCTACTCACTGAATTCAGTTTGTTTAGTTGAATGAATGAGTGCAGTTTGAGTCACCGAATGAATATGAACAGTTTGTTTCTTTGAATCAATGTATAACGTTTGGCAAATTGAATATACTATTAACGACTGATTCAATGCATGAATGATTGCAGATTGATACATTGACTGAATGAAACAATGGCGTATCGTGGATGGAATGTAACATTATACGTTATACAATGAATGAATTCAGATTGTTTCATTGAATGATTGCATTAAGCTCGCGACAACCAATACACCGTTCAAGCTCTGCTCACTGAATGCAGTTTGTTTAGTTGAGTGAATGACAGTAGTTTGAGTCACTGAATGAATAGGCTAAGTTTGTTTCATTCAATCAGTGAATAACGTTTGTTTCATTGAATGAACTGTTGACGCTCGATTTTGTAAACGAAAGAACGCAGGTTGCCTCGTTGAATGAATGCATTAAAGTCCATTCAATGAATGAATAATACAAGCTCTATGCATTGAATTAACACGTAGAGTTTGTTTCATTGATGGCATGATTGCAGTTTGTTTCGTGGATTCATTTGTTGTGTATTTTATTGAATGACGCTGCAATCATTGCTTTTTCGTATGATGTTTGACTCAAAGAATGAATGAATGCAGATGTTTGCGTTCTACTAATGCATTACACTCAAGACAATGAATTAATGATGCAAGCTCCACATATTGACATATCTAGTCGGGTCTGACAGAATGAATGAATGAGAGCAAATCGTTTCATTGAATGTATTTGCTAAGTGTGTTTCATTCAATCAATGAGTAACGTTTGATTCATTGAATATACTATTGACGATTGATTCAGTGCATGAATGATTGCAGAATGATACATTGACTGAATGAACTAAATGTGGTGCTTTGTATGAATGAATGCCGTATGATGGATTGTATGTCGTTTTATAGTTGATACAATGAATGAATTCAGATTGTTTGGTTGAATGATTGCATTAAGCTCGCGACACTCAATGCACGGTACAAGCGCTACACACTGAATGCAGTTTGTTTAGTTGAATGAATGACTGTAGTTTGTGCCACTGAATGAATATGTTTACTTTGTTTCACAGAATCAATGAATAACGTTTTATTCATTGAATATCATATTGACGATTGATTCAATGCATGAATGGTTACAGATTGATACGTTGACTGAATGGACTAAGTTTGTTTCTTAGAATGAATGAAAGGCGTATTATGCATTGTATGTAGTATTATAGTTGATACAATGAATGAGAACAGATTGTTTCGTTGAATGATTGCATTAAGATCGCGACAATCAATTCATGGTACAATCTCTACTCACTGAATGCAGTTTGTTTAGTTGAATGAATGAGTGCAGTGAGTCACTGAATGAATATGTTCAGTTTGTTTCTTTGAATCAATGTAAAACTTTTGGTTCATTGAATATACTATTGACGATTGATTCAATGCATGAATGATTGCAGATTGACTGAATGAACTAAATTTGGTTCTTGTATGGATGAATGCCGTATGATGGATTGTATGTAGTTTTATAGTTGATACAATGAATGCATTCAGATGGTTTAGTTGAATGATTGCATTAAGCTCGCGACACTCAATGCACGAACCAAGCGCTACTCACTGAATGCAGTTTGTTTCTTTCAATGAATGAATGGCGTATTAAGCATTGTATGGAGATACAATGAATGAAAACAGATTGTTTCGTTGAATGATTGCAATAAAATCGCGACAATCAATTCATGTTAAGCTCTACTCACTGAATGCAGTTTGTTTAGTTGAATGAACGACTGCAGTTTGAGTCACTGAATGAGTATGTTCAGTTTGTTTCTTTGCATCAATGACTAACGTTTGATTCATTTAATAAACCTTTGACGATTGATTCAATGCATGAATGGTTACAGATTGTTACATTGACTGAAAGTACTAAGTTTGTTTCTTTGAATGAATAGCGTATTATGCATTGTATGTAGATACAATGAATGAAAACAGATTGTTTCATTGAATGATTGCATTAAGCTGACGAGAACCAATACACCGTTAAAGCTCTATTCACTGAATGCAGTTTGTTTTGTTGAATGAATGAGTGCAGTTTGAGTCACTGAATGAACATGTTTACTTTGTTTCATTGAATCAATGAATAACGTTTTATTCATTGAATATACTATTGACGATTGATTCAATGCATGAATGGTTACAGATTGATACATTGACTGAATGGACTAAGTTTGTTTCTTAGAATGAATGAATGGCGTATTATGCATTGTATGTAGTATTATAGTTGATACAATGAATGACAACAGATTGTTTCGTTGAATGAATGCATTAAGATCGCGACAATCAATTCATGGTACAAGCTCTACTCACTGAATGCAGTTTGTTTAGTTGAATGAATGAGTGCAGTTTGAGTTTGTTTCTTTGTATAACGTTTGGCTCATTGAATATACTATTAACGACTGATTCAATGCATGAATGGTTACACATTGATACATTGACTGAATGTACTAAGTTTGTTTCTTTGAATGAATGAATGAATGGCGTATTATGCATTCTATGTAGAATTATATTCCCGGAATACAATGAATGAAAACACATTGTTTCGTTGAATGATTGCTTTAAGATGGTGACACTCAATGCACGGTACAAGCACTACTCACTGAATGCAGTTTGTTTAGTTGAATGAATGTCTGTAGTTTGTGCCACTGAATGAATATCTTTACTTTGTTTCATTGAATGAACGAATAACGTTTTATTCATTGAATATACTATTGACGATTGATTCAAAGCATGAAAGGTTACAGAATGATACTTTGACTGAATCTACTAAGTTTGTTTCTTTGAATGAATGAATGGCGTATTATGCATTGTATGTAGTATTATAGTTGATACAATGAATGACAACAGATTGCTTCGCTGAATGATTGCATTAAGATCGCGACAATCAATTCATGGTAAGCTCTACTCACTGAATGCAGTTTGTTTAGTTGAATGACCGAATGCCGTTTGTGTCACTGAATCAGTATGTTCAGTTTGTTTCTTTGAATCAATGACTAACGTTTGATTCATTCAATATACCTTTGACGATTGATTCAATGCATGAATGGTTACAGATTGATACATTGATTGAATGTACTAAGTTTGTTTCTTAGAATGAATCAATGGCGTATTATGCATTGTATGTAGATACAATGAATGAAAACATGATTGAATGATTGCATTAAGATCGCGACAATCAATTCATGGTACAAGCTCTACTCACTGAATTCAGTTTGTTTAGTTGAATGAATGAGTGCAGTTTGAGTCACCGAATGAATATGAACAGTTTGTTTCTTTGAATCAATGTATAACGTTTGGCAAATTGAATATACTATTAACGACTGATTCAATGCATGAATGATTGCAGATTGATACATTGACTGAATGAAACAATGGCGTATCGTGGATGGAATGTAACATTATACGTTATACAATGAATGAATTCAGATTGTTTCATTGAATGATTGCATTAAGCTCGCGACAACCAATACACCGTTCAAGCTCTGCTCACTGAATGCAGTTTGTTTAGTTGAGTGAATGACAGTAGTTTGAGTCACTGAATGAATAGGCTAAGTTTGTTTCATTCAATCAGTGAATAACGTTTGTTTCATTGAATGAACTGTTGACGCTCGATTTTGTAAACGAAAGAACGCAGGTTGCCTCGTTGAATGAATGCATTAAAGTCCATTCAATGAATGAATGATACAAGCTCTATGCATTGAATTAACACGTAGAGTTTGTTTCATTGATGGCATGATTGCAGTTTGTTTCGTGGATTCATTTGTTGTGTATTTTATTGAATGACGCTGCAATCATTGCTTTTTCGTATGATGTTTGACTCAAAGAATGAATGAATGCAGATGTTTGCGTTCTACTAATGCATTACACTCAAGACAATGAATTAATGATGCAAGCTCCACATATTGACATATCTAGTCGGGTCTGACAGAATGAATGAATGAGAGCAAATCGTTTCATTGAATGTATTTGCTAAGTGTGTTTCATTCAATCAATGAGTAACGTTTGATTCATTGAATATACTATTGACGATTGATTCAGTGCATGAATGATTGCAGAATGATACATTGACTGAATGAACTAAATGTGGTGCTTTGTATGAATGAATGCCGTATGATGGATTGTATGTCGTTTTATAGTTGATACAATGAATGAATTCAGATTGTTTGGTTGAATGATTGCATTTAGCTCGCGACACTCAATGCACGGTACAAGCGCTACACACTGAATGCAGTTTGTTTAGTTGAATGAATGACTGTAGTTTGTGCCACTGAATGAATATGTTTACTTTGTTTCACAGAATCAATGAATAACGTTTTATTCATTGAATATCATATTGACGATTGATTCAATGCATGAATGGTTACAGATTGATACGTTGACTGAATGGACTAAGTTTGTTTCTTAGAATGAATGAAAGGCGTATTATGCATTGTATGTAGTATTATAGTTGATACAATGAATGAGAACAGATTGTTTCGTTGAATGATTGCATTAAGATCGCGACAATCAATTCATGGTACAATCTCTACTCACTGAATGCAGTTTGTTTAGTTGAATGAATGAGTGCAGTGAGTCACTGAATGAATATGTTCAGTTTGTTTCTTTGAATCAATGTAAAACTTTTGGTTCATTGAATATACTATTGACGATTGATTCAATGCATGAATGATTGCAGATTGACTGAATGAACTAAATTTGGTTCTTGTATGGATGAATGCCGTATGATGGATTGTATGTAGTTTTATAGTTGATACAATGAATGCATTCAGATGGTTTAGTTGAATGATTGCATTAAGCTCGCGACACTCAATGCACGAACCAAGCGCTACTCACTGAATGCAGTTTGTTTCTTTCAATGAATGAATGGCGTATTAAGCATTGTATGGAGATACAATGAATGAAAACAGATTGTTTCGTTGAATGATTGCAATAAAATCGCGACAATCAATTCATGTTAAGCTCTACTCACTGAATGCAGTTTGTTTAGTTGAATGAACGACTGCAGTTTGAGTCACTGAATGAGTATGTTCAGTTTGTTTCTTTGCATCAATAACTAACGTTTGATTCATTTAATAAACCTTTGACGATTGATTCAATGCATGAATGGTTACAGATTGTTACATTGACTGAAAGTACTAAGTTTGTTTCTTTGAATGAATAGCGTATTATGCATTGTATGTAGATACAATGAATGAAAACAGATTGTTTCATTGAATGATTGCATTAAGCTGACGAGAACCAATACACCGTTAAAGCTCTATTCACTGAATGCAGTTTGTTTTGTTGAATGAATGAGTGCAGTTTGAGTCACTGAATGAACATGTTTACTTTGTTTCATTGAATCAATGAATAACGTTTTATTCATTGAATATACTATTGACGATTGATTCAATGCATGAATGGTTACAGATTGATACATTGACTGAATGGACTAAGTTTGTTTCTTAGAATGAATGAATGGCGTATTATGCATTGTATGTAGTATTATAGTTGATACAATGAATGACAACAGATTGTTTCGTTGAATGAATGCATTAAGATCGCGACAATCAATTCATGGTACAAGCTCTACTCACTGAATGCATGTTTGTTTCGTTGAATGAATGAGTGCAGTTTGAGTTTGTTTCTTTGTATAACGTTTGGCTCATTGAATATACTATTAACGACTGATTCAATGCATGAATGGTTACACATTGATACATTGACTGAATGTACTAAGTTTGTTTCTTTGAATGAATGAATGAATGGCGTATTATGCATTCTATGTAGAATTATATTCCCGGAATACAATGAATGAAAACACATTGTTTCGTTGAATGATTGCTTTAAGATGGTGACACTCAATGCACGGTACAAGCACTACTCACTGAATGCAGTTTGTTTAGTTGAATGAATGTCTGTAGTTTGTGCCACTGAATGAATATCTTTACTTTGTTTCATTGAATGAACGAATAACGTTTTATTCATTGAATATACTATTGACGATTGATTCAAAGCATGAAAGGTTACAGAATGATACTTTGACTGAATCTACTAAGTTTGTTTCTTTGAATGAATGAATGGCGTATTATGCATTGTATGTAGTATTATAGTTGATACAATGAATGACAACAGATTGCTTCGCTGAATGATTGCATTAAGATCGCGACAATCAATTCATGGTAAGCTCTACTCACTGAATGCAGTTTGTTTAGTTGAATGACCGAATGCCGTTTGTGTCACTGAATCAGTATGTTCAGTTTGTTTCTTTGAATCAATGACTAACGTTTGATTCATTCAATATACCTTTGACGATTGATTCAATGCATGAATGGTTACAGATTGATACATTGATTGAATGTACTAAGTTTGTTTCTTAGAATGAATCAATGGCGTATTATGCATTGTATGTAGATACAATGAATGAAAACATGATTGAATGATTGCATTAAGATCGCGACAATCAATTCATGGTACAAGCTCTACTCACTGAATTCAGTTTGTTTAGTTGAATGAATGAGTGCAGTTTGAGTCACCGAATGAATATGAACAGTTTGTTTCTTTGAATCAATGTATAACGTTTGGCAAATTGAATATACTATTAACGACTGATTCAATGCATGAATGATTGCAGATTGATACATTGACTGAATGAAACAATGGCGTATCGTGGATGGAATGTAACATTATACGTTATACAATGAATGAATTCAGATTGTTTCATTGAATGATTGCATTAAGCTCGCGACAACCAATACACCGTTCAAGCTCTGCTCACTGAATGCAGTTTGTTTAGTTGAGTGAATGACAGTAGTTTGAGTCACTGAATGAATAGGCTAAGTTTGTTTCATTCAATCAGTGAATAACGTTTGTTTCATTGAATGAACTGTTGACGCTCGATTTTGTAAACGAAAGAACGCAGGTTGCCTCGTTGAATGAATGCATTAAAGTCCATTCAATGAATGAATGATACAAGCTCTATGCATTGAATTAACACGTAGAGTTTGTTTCATTGATGGCATGATTGCAGTTTGTTTCGTGGATTCATTTGTTGTGTATTTTATTGAATGACGCTGCAATCATTGCTTTTTCGTATGATGTTTGACTCAAAGAATGAATGAATGCAGATGTTTGCGTTCTACTAATGCATTACACTCAAGACAATGAATTAATGATGCAAGCTCCACATATTGACATATCTAGTCGGGTCTGACAGAATGAATGAATGAGAGCAAATCGTTTCATTGAATGTATTTGCTAAGTGTGTTTCATTCAATCAATGAGTAACGTTTGATTCATTGAATATACTATTGACGATTGATTCAGTGCATGAATGATTGCAGAATGATACATTGACTGAATGAACTAAATGTGGTGCTTTGTATGAATGAATGCCGTATGATGGATTGTATGTCGTTTTATAGTTGATACAATGAATGAATTCAGATTGTTTGGTTGAATGATTGCATTTAGCTCGCGACACTCAATGCACGGTACAAGCGCTACACACTGAATGCAGTTTGTTTAGTTGAATGAATGACTGTAGTTTGTGCCACTGAATGAATATGTTTACTTTGTTTCACAGAATCAATGAATAACGTTTTATTCATTGAATATCATATTGACGATTGATTCAATGCATGAATGGTTACAGATTGATACGTTGACTGAATGGACTAAGTTTGTTTCTTAGAATGAATGAAAGGCGTATTATGCATTGTATGTAGTATTATAGTTGATACAATGAATGAGAACAGATTGTTTCGTTGAATGATTGCATTAAGATCGCGACAATCAATTCATGGTACAATCTCTACTCACTGAATGCAGTTTGTTTAGTTGAATGAATGAGTGCAGTGAGTCACTGAATGAATATGTTCAGTTTGTTTCTTTGAATCAATGTAAAACTTTTGGTTCATTGAATATACTATTGACGATTGATTCAATGCATGAATGATTGCAGATTGACTGAATGAACTAAATTTGGTTCTTGTATGGATGAATGCCGTATGATGGATTGTATGTAGTTTTATAGTTGATACAATGAATGCATTCAGATGGTTTAGTTGAATGATTGCATTAAGCTCGCGACACTCAATGCACGAACCAAGCGCTACTCACTGAATGCAGTTTGTTTCTTTCAATGAATGAATGGCGTATTAAGCATTGTATGGAGATACAATGAATGAAAACAGATTGTTTCGTTGAATGATTGCAATAAAATCGCGACAATCAATTCATGTTAAGCTCTACTCACTGAATGCAGTTTGTTTAGTTGAATGAACGACTGCAGTTTGAGTCACTGAATGAGTATGTTCAGTTTGTTTCTTTGCATCAATAACTAACGTTTGATTCATTTAATAAACCTTTGACGATTGATTCAATGCATGAATGGTTACAGATTGTTACATTGACTGAAAGTACTAAGTTTGTTTCTTTGAATGAATAGCGTATTATGCATTGTATGTAGATACAATGAATGAAAACAGATTGTTTCATTGAATGATTGCATTAAGCTGACGAGAACCAATACACCGTTAAAGCTCTATTCACTGAATGCAGTTTGTTTTGTTGAATGAATGAGTGCAGTTTGAGTCACTGAATGAACATGTTTACTTTGTTTCATTGAATCAATGAATAACGTTTTATTCATTGAATATACTATTGACGATTGATTCAATGCATGAATGGTTACAGATTGATACATTGACTGAATGGACTAAGTTTGTTTCTTAGAATGAATGAATGGCGTATTATGCATTGTATGTAGTATTATAGTTGATACAATGAATGACAACAGATTGTTTCGTTGAATGAATGCATTAAGATCGCGACAATCAATTCATGGTACAAGCTCTACTCACTGAATGCATGTTTGTTTCGTTGAATGAATGAGTGCAGTTTGAGTTTGTTTCTTTGTATAACGTTTGGCTCATTGAATATACTATTAACGACTGATTCAATGCATGAATGGTTACACATTGATACATTGACTGAATGTACTAAGTTTGTTTCTTTGAATGAATGAATGAATGGCGTATTATGCATTCTATGTAGAATTATATTCCCGGAATACAATGAATGAAAACACATTGTTTCGTTGAATGATTGCTTTAAGATGGTGACACTCAATGCACGGTACAAGCACTACTCACTGAATGCAGTTTGTTTAGTTGAATGAATGTCTGTAGTTTGTGCCACTGAATGAATATCTTTACTTTGTTTCATTGAATGAACGAATAACGTTTTATTCATTGAATATACTATTGACGATTGATTCAAAGCATGAAAGGTTACAGAATGATACTTTGACTGAATCTACTAAGTTTGTTTCTTTGAATGAATGAATGGCGTATTATGCATTGTATGTAGTATTATAGTTGATACAATGAATGACAACAGATTGCTTCGCTGAATGATTGCATTAAGATCGCGACAATCAATTCATGGTAAGCTCTACTCACTGAATGCAGTTTGTTTAGTTGAATGACCGAATGCCGTTTGTGTCACTGAATCAGTATGTTCAGTTTGTTTCTTTGAATCAATGACTAACGTTTGATTCATTCAATATACCTTTGACGATTGATTCAATGCATGAATGGTTACAGATTGATACATTGATTGAATGTACTAAGTTTGTTTCTTAGAATGAATCAATGGCGTATTATGCATTGTATGTAGATACAATGAATGAAAACATGATTGAATGATTGCATTAAGATCGCGACAATCAATTCATGGTACAAGCTCTACTCACTGAATTCAGTTTGTTTAGTTGAATGAATGAGTGCAGTTTGAGTCACCGAATGAATATGAACAGTTTGTTTCTTTGAATCAATGTATAACGTTTGGCAAATTGAATATACTATTAACGACTGATTCAATGCATGAATGATTGCAGATTGATACATTGACTGAATGAAACAATGGCGTATCGTGGATGGAATGTAACATTATACGTTATACAATGAATGAATTCAGATTGTTTCATTGAATGATTGCATTAAGCTCGCGACAACCAATACACCGTTCAAGCTCTGCTCACTGAATGCAGTTTGTTTAGTTGAGTGAATGACAGTAGTTTGAGTCACTGAATGAATAGGCTAAGTTTGTTTCATTCAATCAGTGAATAACGTTTGTTTCATTGAATGAACTGTTGACGCTCGATTTTGTAAACGAAAGAACGCAGGTTGCCTCGTTGAATGAATGCATTAAAGTCCATTCAATGAATGAATAATACAAGCTCTATGCATTGAATTAACACGTAGAGTTTGTTTCATTGATGGCATGATTGCAGTTTGTTTCGTGGATTCATTTGTTGTGTATTTTATTGAATGACGCTGCAATCATTGCTTTTTCGTATGATGTTTGACTCAAAGAATGAATGAATGCAGATGTTTGCGTTCTACTAATGCATTACACTCAAGACAATGAATTAATGATGCCAGCTCCACATATTGACATATCTAGTCGGGTCTGACAGAATGAATGAATGAGAGCAAATCGTTTCATTGAATGTATTTGCTAAGTGTGTTTCATTCAATCAATGAGTAACGTTTGATTCATTGAATATACTATTGACGATTGATTCAGTGCATGAATGATTGCAGAATGATACATTGACTGAATGAACTAAATGTGGTGCTTTGTATGAATGAATGCCGTATGATGGATTGTATGTCGTTTTATAGTTGATACAATGAATGAATTCAGATTGTTTGGTTGAATGATTGCATTAAGCTCGCGACACTCAATGCACGGTACAAGCGCTACACACTGAATGCAGTTTGTTTAGTTGAATGAATGACTGTAGTTTGTGCCACTGAATGAATATGTTTACTTTGTTTCACAGAATCAATGAATAACGTTTTATTCATTGAATATCATATTGACGATTGATTCAATGCATGAATGGTTACAGATTGATACGTTGACTGAATGGACTAAGTTTGTTTCTTAGAATGAATGAAAGGCGTATTATGCATTGTATGTAGTATTATAGTTGATACAATGAATGAGAACAGATTGTTTCGTTGAATGATTGCATTAAGATCGCGACAATCAATTCATGGTACAATCTCTACTCACTGAATGCAGTTTGTTTAGTTGAATGAATGAGTGCAGTGAGTCACTGAATGAATATGTTCAGTTTGTTTCTTTGAATCAATGTAAAACTTTTGGTTCATTGAATATACTATTGACGATTGATTCAATGCATGAATGATTGCAGATTGACTGAATGAACTAAATTTGGTTCTTGTATGGATGAATGCCGTATGATGGATTGTATGTAGTTTTATAGTTGATACAATGAATGCATTCAGATGGTTTAGTTGAATGATTGCATTAAGCTCGCGACACTCAATGCACGAACCAAGCGCTACTCACTGAATGCAGTTTGTTTCTTTCAATGAATGAATGGCGTATTAAGCATTGTATGGAGATACAATGAATGAAAACAGATTGTTTCGTTGAATGATTGCAATAAAATCGCGACAATCAATTCATGTTAAGCTCTACTCACTGAATGCAGTTTGTTTAGTTGAATGAACGACTGCAGTTTGAGTCACTGAATGAGTATGTTCAGTTTGTTTCTTTGCATCAATGACTAACGTTTGATTCATTTAATAAACCTTTGACGATTGATTCAATGCATGAATGGTTACAGATTGTTACATTGACTGAAAGTACTAAGTTTGTTTCTTTGAATGAATAGCGTATTATGCATTGTATGTAGATACAATGAATGAAAACAGATTGTTTCATTGAATGATTGCATTAAGCTGACGAGAACCAATACACCGTTAAAGCTCTATTCACTGAATGCAGTTTGTTTTGTTGAATGAATGAGTGCAGTTTGAGTCACTGAATGAACATGTTTACTTTGTTTCATTGAATCAATGAATAACGTTTTATTCATTGAATATACTATTGACGATTGATTCAATGCATGAATGGTTACAGATTGATACATTGACTGAATGGACTAAGTTTGTTTCTTAGAATGAATGAATGGCGTATAATGCATTGTATGTAGTATTATAGTTGATACAATGAATGACAACAGATTGTTTCGTTGAATGAATGCATTAAGATCGCGACAATCAATTCATGGTACAAGCTCTACTCACTGAATGCAGTTTGTTTAGTTGAATGAATGAGTGCAGTTTGAGTTTGTTTCTTTGTATAACGTTTGGCTCATTGAATATACTATTAACGACTGATTCAATGCATGAATGGTTACACATTGATACATTGACTGAATGTACTAAGTTTGTTTCTTTGAATGAATGAATGAATGGCGTATTATGCATTCTATGTAGAATTATATTCCCGGAATACAATGAATGAAAACACATTGTTTCGTTGAATGATTGCTTTAAGATGGTGACACTCAATGCACGGTACAAGCACTACTCACTGAATGCAGTTTGTTTAGTTGAATGAATGTCTGTAGTTTGTGCCACTGAATGAATATCTTTACTTTGTTTCATTGAATGAACGAATAACGTTTTATTCATTGAATATACTATTGACGATTGATTCAAAGCATGAAAGGTTACAGAATGATACTTTGACTGAATCTACTAAGTTTGTTTCTTTGAATGAATGAATGGCGTATTATGCATTGTATGTAGTATTATAGTTGATACAATGAATGACAACAGATTGCTTCGCTGAATGATTGCATTAAGATCGCGACAATCAATTCATGGTAAGCTCTACTCACTGAATGCAGTTTGTTTAGTTGAATGACCGAATGCCGTTTGTGTCACTGAATCAGTATGTTCAGTTTGTTTCTTTGAATCAATGACTAACGTTTGATTCATTCAATATACCTTTGACGATTGATTCAATGCATGAATGGTTACAGATTGATACATTGATTGAATGTACTAAGTTTGTTTCTTAGAATGAATCAATGGCGTATTATGCATTGTATGTAGATACAATGAATGAAAACATGATTGAATGATTGCATTAAGATCGCGACAATCAATTCATGGTACAAGCTCTACTCACTGAATTCAGTTTGTTTAGTTGAATGAATGAGTGCAGTTTGAGTCACCGAATGAATATGAACAGTTTGTTTCTTTGAATCAATGTATAACGTTTGGCAAATTGAATATACTATTAACGACTGATTCAATGCATGAATGATTGCAGATTGATACATTGACTGAATGAAACAATGGCGTATCGTGGATGGAATGTAACATTATACGTTATACAATGAATGAATTCAGATTGTTTCATTGAATGATTGCATTAAGCTCGCGACAACCAATACACCGTTCAAGCTCTGCTCACTGAATGCAGTTTGTTTAGTTGAGTGAATGACAGTAGTTTGAGTCACTGAATGAATAGGCTAAGTTTGTTTCATTCAATCAGTGAATAACGTTTGTTTCATTGAATGAACTGTTGACGCTCGATTTTGTAAACGAAAGAACGCAGGTTGCCTCGTTGAATGAATGCATTAAAGTCCATTCAATGAATGAATGATACAAGCTCTATGCATTGAATTAACACGTAGAGTTTGTTTCATTGATGGCATGATTGCAGTTTGTTTCGTGGATTCATTTGTTGTGTATTTTATTGAATGACGCTGCAATCATTGCTTTTTCGTATGATGTTTGACTCAAAGAATGAATGAATGCAGATGTTTGCGTTCTACTAATGCATTACACTCAAGACAATGAATTAATGATGCCAGCTCCACATATTGACATATCTAGTCGGGTCTGACAGAATGAATGAATGAGAGCAAATCGTTTCATTGAATGTATTTGCTAAGTGTGTTTCATTCAATCAATGAGTAACGTTTGATTCATTGAATATACTATTGACGATTGATTCAGTGCATGAATGATTGCAGAATGATACATTGACTGAATGAACTAAATGTGGTGCTTTGTATGAATGAATGCCGTATGATGGATTGTATGTCGTTTTATAGTTGATACAATGAATGAATTCAGATTGTTTGGTTGAATGATTGCATTAAGCTCGCGACACTCAATGCACGGTACAAGCGCTACACACTGAATGCAGTTTGTTTAGTTGAATGAATGACTGTAGTTTGTGCCACTGAATGAATATGTTTACTTTGTTTCACAGAATCAATGAATAACGTTTTATTCATTGAATATCATATTGACGATTGATTCAATGCATGAATGGTTACAGATTGATACGTTGACTGAATGGACTAAGTTTGTTTCTTAGAATGAATGAAAGGCGTATTATGCATTGTATGTAGTATTATAGTTGATACAATGAATGAGAACAGATTGTTTCGTTGAATGATTGCATTAAGATCGCGACAATCAATTCATGGTACAATCTCTACTCACTGAATGCAGTTTGTTTAGTTGAATGAATGAGTGCAGTGAGTCACTGAATGAATATGTTCAGTTTGTTTCTTTGAATCAATGTAAAACTTTTGGTTCATTGAATATACTATTGACGATTGATTCAATGCATGAATGATTGCAGATTGACTGAATGAACTAAATTTGGTTCTTGTATGGATGAATGCCGTATGATGGATTGTATGTAGTTTTATAGTTGATACAATGAATGCATTCAGATGGTTTAGTTGAATGATTGCATTAAGCTCGCGACACTCAATGCACGAACCAAGCGCTACTCACTGAATGCAGTTTGTTTCTTTCAATGAATGAATGGCGTATTAAGCATTGTATGGAGATACAATGAATGAAAACAGATTGTTTCGTTGAATGATTGCAATAAAATCGCGACAATCAATTCATGTTAAGCTCTACTCACTGAATGCAGTTTGTTTAGTTGAATGAACGACTGCAGTTTGAGTCACTGAATGAGTATGTTCAGTTTGTTTCTTTGCATCAATGACTAACGTTTGATTCATTTAATAAACCTTTGACGATTGATTCAATGCATGAATGGTTACAGATTGTTACATTGACTGAAAGTACTAAGTTTGTTTCTTTGAATGAATAGCGTATTATGCATTGTATGTAGATACAATGAATGAAAACAGATTGTTTCATTGAATGATTGCATTAAGCTGACGAGAACCAATACACCGTTAAAGCTCTATTCACTGAATGCAGTTTGTTTTGTTGAATGAATGAGTGCAGTTTGAGTCACTGAATGAACATGTTTACTTTGTTTCATTGAATCAATGAATAACGTTTTATTCATTGAATATACTATTGACGATTGATTCAATGCATGAATGGTTACAGATTGATACATTGACTGAATGGACTAAGTTTGTTTCTTAGAATGAATGAATGGCGTATTATGCATTGTATGTAGTATTATAGTTGATACAATGAATGACAACAGATTGTTTCGTTGAATGAATGCATTAAGATCGCGACAATCAATTCATGGTACAAGCTCTACTCACTGAATGCATGTTTGTTTCGTTGAATGAATGAGTGCAGTTTGAGTTTGTTTCTTTGTATAACGTTTGGCTCATTGAATATACTATTAACGACTGATTCAATGCATGAATGGTTACACATTGATACATTGACTGAATGTACTAAGTTTGTTTCTTTGAATGAATGAATGAATGGCGTATTATGCATTCTATGTAGAATTATATTCCCGGAATACAATGAATGAAAACACATTGTTTCGTTGAATGATTGCTTTAAGATGGTGACACTCAATGCACGGTACAAGCACTACTCACTGAATGCAGTTTGTTTAGTTGAATGAATGTCTGTAGTTTGTGCCACTGAATGAATATCTTTACTTTGTTTCATTGAATGAACGAATAACGTTTTATTCATTGAATATACTATTGACGATTGATTCAAAGCATGAAAGGTTACAGAATGATACTTTGACTGAATCTACTAAGTTTGTTTCTTTGAATGAATGAATGGCGTATTATGCATTGTATGTAGTATTATAGTTGATACAATGAATGACAACAGATTGCTTCGCTGAATGATTGCATTAAGATCGCGACAATCAATTCATGGTAAGCTCTACTCACTGAATGCAGTTTGTTTAGTTGAATGACCGAATGCCGTTTGTGTCACTGAATCAGTATGTTCAGTTTGTTTCTTTGAATCAATGACTAACGTTTGATTCATTCAATATACCTTTGACGATTGATTCAATGCATGAATGGTTACAGATTGATACATTGATTGAATGTACTAAGTTTGTTTCTTAGAATGAATCAATGGCGTATTATGCATTGTATGTAGATACAATGAATGAAAACATGATTGAATGATTGCATTAAGATCGCGACAATCAATTCATGGTACAAGCTCTACTCACTGAATTCAGTTTGTTTAGTTGAATGAATGAGTGCAGTTTGAGTCACCGAATGAATATGAACAGTTTGTTTCTTTGAATCAATGTATAACGTTTGGCAAATTGAATATACTATTAACGACTGATTCAATGCATGAATGATTGCAGATTGATACATTGACTGAATGAAACAATGGCGTATCGTGGATGGAATGTAACATTATACGTTATACAATGAATGAATTCAGATTGTTTCATTGAATGATTGCATTAAGCTCGCGACAACCAATACACCGTTCAAGCTCTGCTCACTGAATGCAGTTTGTTTAGTTGAGTGAATGACAGTAGTTTGAGTCACTGAATGAATAGGCTAAGTTTGTTTCATTCAATCAGTGAATAACGTTTGTTTCATTGAATGAACTGTTGACGCTCGATTTTGTAAACGAAAGAACGCAGGTTGCCTCGTTGAATGAATGCATTAAAGTCCATTCAATGAATGAATAATACAAGCTCTATGCATTGAATTAACACGTAGAGTTTGTTTCATTGATGGCATGATTGCAGTTTGTTTCGTGGATTCATTTGTTGTGTATTTTATTGAATGACGCTGCAATCATTGCTTTTTCGTATGATGTTTGACTCAAAGAATGAATGAATGCAGATGTTTGCGTTCTACTAATGCATTACACTCAAGACAATGAATTAATGATGCCAGCTCCACATATTGACATATCTAGTCGGGTCTGACAGAATGAATGAATGAGAGCAAATCGTTTCATTGAATGTATTTGCTAAGTGTGTTTCATTCAATCAATGAGTAACGTTTGATTCATTGAATATACTATTGACGATTGATTCAGTGCATGAATGATTGCAGAATGATACATTGACTGAATGAACTAAATGTGGTGCTTTGTATGAATGAATGCCGTATGATGGATTGTATGTCGTTTTATAGTTGATACAATGAATGAATTCAGATTGTTTGGTTGAATGATTGCATTAAGCTCGCGACACTCAATGCACGGTACAAGCGCTACACACTGAATGCAGTTTGTTTAGTTGAATGAATGACTGTAGTTTGTGCCACTGAATGAATATGTTTACTTTGTTTCACAGAATCAATGAATAACGTTTTATTCATTGAATATCATATTGACGATTGATTCAATGCATGAATGGTTACAGATTGATACGTTGACTGAATGGACTAAGTTTGTTTCTTAGAATGAATGAAAGGCGTATTATGCATTGTATGTAGTATTATAGTTGATACAATGAATGAGAACAGATTGTTTCGTTGAATGATTGCATTAAGATCGCGACAATCAATTCATGGTACAATCTCTACTCACTGAATGCAGTTTGTTTAGTTGAATGAATGAGTGCAGTGAGTCACTGAATGAATATGTTCAGTTTGTTTCTTTGAATCAATGTAAAACTTTTGGTTCATTGAATATACTATTGACGATTGATTCAATGCATGAATGATTGCAGATTGACTGAATGAACTAAATTTGGTTCTTGTATGGATGAATGCCGTATGATGGATTGTATGTAGTTTTATAGTTGATACAATGAATGCATTCAGATGGTTTAGTTGAATGATTGCATTAAGCTCGCGACACTCAATGCACGAACCAAGCGCTACTCACTGAATGCAGTTTGTTTCTTTCAATGAATGAATGGCGTATTAAGCATTGTATGGAGATACAATGAATGAAAACAGATTGTTTCGTTGAATGATTGCAATAAAATCGCGACAATCAATTCATGTTAAGCTCTACTCACTGAATGCAGTTTGTTTAGTTGAATGAACGACTGCAGTTTGAGTCACTGAATGAGTATGTTCAGTTTGTTTCTTTGCATCAATGACTAACGTTTGATTCATTTAATAAACCTTTGACGATTGATTCAATGCATGAATGGTTACAGATTGTTACATTGACTGAAAGTACTAAGTTTGTTTCTTTGAATGAATAGCGTATTATGCATTGTATGTAGATACAATGAATGAAAACAGATTGTTTCATTGAATGATTGCATTAAGCTGACGAGAACCAATACACCGTTAAAGCTCTATTCACTGAATGCAGTTTGTTTTGTTGAATGAATGAGTGCAGTTTGAGTCACTGAATGAACATGTTTACTTTGTTTCATTGAATCAATGAATAACGTTTTATTCATTGAATATACTATTGACGATTGATTCAATGCATGAATGGTTACAGATTGATACATTGACTGAATGGACTAAGTTTGTTTCTTAGAATGAATGAATGGCGTATAATGCATTGTATGTAGTATTATAGTTGATACAATGAATGACAACAGATTGTTTCGTTGAATGAATGCATTAAGATCGCGACAATCAATTCATGGTACAAGCTCTACTCACTGAATGCAGTTTGTTTAGTTGAATGAATGAGTGCAGTTTGAGTTTGTTTCTTTGTATAACGTTTGGCTCATTGAATATACTATTAACGACTGATTCAATGCATGAATGGTTACACATTGATACATTGACTGAATGTACTAAGTTTGTTTCTTTGAATGAATGAATGAATGGCGTATTATGCATTCTATGTAGAATTATATTCCCGGAATACAATGAATGAAAACACATTGTTTCGTTGAATGATTGCTTTAAGATGGTGACACTCAATGCACGGTACAAGCACTACTCACTGAATGCAGTTTGTTTAGTTGAATGAATGTCTGTAGTTTGTGCCACTGAATGAATATCTTTACTTTGTTTCATTGAATGAACGAATAACGTTTTATTCATTGAATATACTATTGACGATTGATTCAAAGCATGAAAGGTTACAGAATGATACTTTGACTGAATCTACTAAGTTTGTTTCTTTGAATGAATGAATGGCGTATTATGCATTGTATGTAGTATTATAGTTGATACAATGAATGACAACAGATTGCTTCGCTGAATGATTGCATTAAGATCGCGACAATCAATTCATGGTAAGCTCTACTCACTGAATGCAGTTTGTTTAGTTGAATGACCGAATGCCGTTTGTGTCACTGAATCAGTATGTTCAGTTTGTTTCTTTGAATCAATGACTAACGTTTGATTCATTCAATATACCTTTGACGATTGATTCAATGCATGAATGGTTACAGATTGATACATTGATTGAATGTACTAAGTTTGCTTCTTAGAATGAATCAATGGCGTATTATGCATTGTATGTAGATACAATGAATGAAAACATGATTGAATGATTGCATTAAGATCGCGACAATCAATTCATGGTACAAGCTCTACTCACTGAATTCAGTTTGTTTAGTTGAATGAATGAGTGCAGTTTGAGTCACCGAATGAATATGAACAGTTTGTTTCTTTGAATCAATGTATAACGTTTGGCAAATTGAATATACTATTAACGACTGATTCAATGCATGAATGATTGCAGATTGATACATTGACTGAATGAAACAATGGCGTATCGTGGATGGAATGTAACATTATACGTTATACAATGAATGAATTCAGATTGTTTCATTGAATGATTGCATTAAGCTCGCGACAACCAATACACCGTTCAAGCTCTGCTCACTGAATGCAGTTTGTTTAGTTGAGTGAATGACAGTAGTTTGAGTCACTGAATGAATAGGCTAAGTTTGTTTCATTCAATCAGTGAATAACGTTTGTTTCATTGAATGAACTGTTGACGCTCGATTTTGTAAACGAAAGAACGCAGGTTGCCTCGTTGAATGAATGCATTAAAGTCCATTCAATGAATGAATGATACAAGCTCTATGCATTGAATTAACACGTAGAGTTTGTTTCATTGATGGCATGATTGCAGTTTGTTTCGTGGATTCATTTGTTGTGTATTTTATTGAATGACGCTGCAATCATTGCTTTTTCGTATGATGTTTGACTCAAAGAATGAATGAATGCAGATGTTTGCGTTCTACTAATGCATTACACTCAAGACAATGAATTAATGATGCCAGCTCCACATATTGACATATCTAGTCGGGTCTGACAGAATGAATGAATGAGAGCAAATCGTTTCATTGAATGTATTTGCTAAGTGTGTTTCATTCAATCAATGAGTAACGTTTGATTCATTGAATATACTATTGACGATTGATTCAGTGCATGAATGATTGCAGAATGATACATTGACTGAATGAACTAAATGTGGTGCTTTGTATGAATGAATGCCGTATGATGGATTGTATGTCGTTTTATAGTTGATACAATGAATGAATTCAGATTGTTTGGTTGAATGATTGCATTAAGCTCGCGACACTCAATGCACGGTACAAGCGCTACACACTGAATGCAGTTTGTTTAGTTGAATGAATGACTGTAGTTTGTGCCACTGAATGAATATGTTTACTTTGTTTCACAGAATCAATGAATAACGTTTTATTCATTGAATATCATATTGACGATTGATTCAATGCATGAATGGTTACAGATTGATACGTTGACTGAATGGACTAAGTTTGTTTCTTAGAATGAATGAAAGGCGTATTATGCATTGTATGTAGTATTATAGTTGATACAATGAATGAGAACAGATTGTTTCGTTGAATGATTGCATTAAGATCGCGACAATCAATTCATGGTACAATCTCTACTCACTGAATGCAGTTTGTTTAGTTGAATGAATGAGTGCAGTGAGTCACTGAATGAATATGTTCAGTTTGTTTCTTTGAATCAATGTAAAACTTTTGGTTCATTGAATATACTATTGACGATTGATTCAATGCATGAATGATTGCAGATTGACTGAATGAACTAAATTTGGTTCTTGTATGGATGAATGCCGTATGATGGATTGTATGTAGTTTTATAGTTGATACAATGAATGCATTCAGATGGTTTAGTTGAATGATTGCATTAAGCTCGCGACACTCAATGCACGAACCAAGCGCTACTCACTGAATGCAGTTTGTTTCTTTCAATGAATGAATGGCGTATTAAGCATTGTATGGAGATACAATGAATGAAAACAGATTGTTTCGTTGAATGATTGCAATAAAATCGCGACAATCAATTCATGTTAAGCTCTACTCACTGAATGCAGTTTGTTTAGTTGAATGAACGACTGCAGTTTGAGTCACTGAATGAGTATGTTCAGTTTGTTTCTTTGCATCAATGACTAACGTTTGATTCATTTAATAAACCTTTGACGATTGATTCAATGCATGAATGGTTACAGATTGTTACATTGACTGAAAGTACTAAGTTTGTTTCTTTGAATGAATAGCGTATTATGCATTGTATGTAGATACAATGAATGAAAACAGATTGTTTCATTGAATGATTGCATTAAGCTGACGAGAACCAATACACCGTTAAAGCTCTATTCACTGAATGCAGTTTGTTTTGTTGAATGAATGAGTGCAGTTTGAGTCACTGAATGAACATGTTTACTTTGTTTCATTGAATCAATGAATAACGTTTTATTCATTGAATATACTATTGACGATTGATTCAATGCATGAATGGTTACAGATTGATACATTGACTGAATGGACTAAGTTTGTTTCTTAGAATGAATGAATGGCGTATAATGCATTGTATGTAGTATTATAGTTGATACAATGAATGACAACAGATTGTTTCGTTGAATGAATGCATTAAGATCGCGACAATCAATTCATGGTACAAGCTCTACTCACTGAATGCAGTTTGTTTAGTTGAATGAATGAGTGCAGTTTGAGTTTGTTTCTTTGTATAACGTTTGGCTCATTGAATATACTATTAACGACTGATTCAATGCATGAATGGTTACACATTGATACATTGACTGAATGTACTAAGTTTGTTTCTTTGAATGAATGAATGAATGGCGTATTATGCATTCTATGTAGAATTATATTCCCGGAATACAATGAATGAAAACACATTGTTTCGTTGAATGATTGCTTTAAGATGGTGACACTCAATGCACGGTACAAGCACTACTCACTGAATGCAGTTTGTTTAGTTGAATGAATGTCTGTAGTTTGTGCCACTGAATGAATATCTTTACTTTGTTTCATTGAATGAACGAATAACGTTTTATTCATTGAATATACTATTGACGATTGATTCAAAGCATGAAAGGTTACAGAATGATACTTTGACTGAATCTACTAAGTTTGTTTCTTTGAATGAATGAATGGCGTATTATGCATTGTATGTAGTATTATAGTTGATACAATGAATGACAACAGATTGCTTCGCTGAATGATTGCATTAAGATCGCGACAATCAATTCATGGTAAGCTCTACTCACTGAATGCAGTTTGTTTAGTTGAATGACCGAATGCCGTTTGTGTCACTGAATCAGTATGTTCAGTTTGTTTCTTTGAATCAATGACTAACGTTTGATTCATTCAATATACCTTTGACGATTGATTCAATGCATGAATGGTTACAGATTGATACATTGATTGAATGTACTAAGTTTGTTTCTTAGAATGAATCAATGGCGTATTATGCATTGTATGTAGATACAATGAATGAAAACATGATTGAATGATTGCATTAAGATCGCGACAATCAATTCATGGTACAAGCTCTACTCACTGAATTCAGTTTGTTTAGTTGAATGAATGAGTGCAGTTTGAGTCACCGAATGAATATGAACAGTTTGTTTCTTTGAATCAATGTATAACGTTTGGCAAATTGAATATACTATTAACGACTGATTCAATGCATGAATGATTGCAGATTGATACATTGACTGAATGAAACAATGGCGTATCGTGGATGGAATGTAACATTATACGTTATACAATGAATGAATTCAGATTGTTTCATTGAATGATTGCATTAAGCTCGCGACAACCAATACACCGTTCAAGCTCTGCTCACTGAATGCAGTTTGTTTAGTTGAGTGAATGACAGTAGTTTGAGTCACTGAATGAATAGGCTAAGTTTGTTTCATTCAATCAGTGAATAACGTTTGTTTCATTGAATGAACTGTTGACGCTCGATTTTGTAAACGAAAGAACGCAGGTTGCCTCGTTGAATGAATGCATTAAAGTCCATTCAATGAATGAATGATACAAGCTCTATGCATTGAATTAACACGTAGAGTTTGTTTCATTGATGGCATGATTGCAGTTTGTTTCGTGGATTCATTTGTTGTGTATTTTATTGAATGACGCTGCAATCATTGCTTTTTCGTATGATGTTTGACTCAAAGAATGAATGAATGCAGATGTTTGCGTTCTACTAATGCATTACACTCAAGACAATGAATTAATGATGCCAGCTCCACATATTGACATATCTAGTCGGGTCTGACAGAATGAATGAATGAGAGCAAATCGTTTCATTGAATGTATTTGCTAAGTGTGTTTCATTCAATCAATGAGTAACGTTTGATTCATTGAATATACTATTGACGATTGATTCAGTGCATGAATGATTGCAGAATGATACATTGACTGAATGAACTAAATGTGGTGCTTTGTATGAATGAATGCCGTATGATGGATTGTATGTCGTTTTATAGTTGATACAATGAATGAATTCAGATTGTTTGGTTGAATGATTGCATTAAGCTCGCGACACTCAATGCACGGTACAAGCGCTACACACTGAATGCAGTTTGTTTAGTTGAATGAATGACTGTAGTTTGTGCCACTGAATGAATATGTTTACTTTGTTTCACAGAATCAATGAATAACGTTTTATTCATTGAATATCATATTGACGATTGATTCAATGCATGAATGGTTACAGATTGATACGTTGACTGAATGGACTAAGTTTGTTTCTTAGAATGAATGAAAGGCGTATTATGCATTGTATGTAGTATTATAGTTGATACAATGAATGAGAACAGATTGTTTCGTTGAATGATTGCATTAAGATCGCGACAATCAATTCATGGTACAATCTCTACTCACTGAATGCAGTTTGTTTAGTTGAATGAATGAGTGCAGTGAGTCACTGAATGAATATGTTCAGTTTGTTTCTTTGAATCAATGTAAAACTTTTGGTTCATTGAATATACTATTGACGATTGATTCAATGCATGAATGATTGCAGATTGACTGAATGAACTAAATTTGGTTCTTGTATGGATGAATGCCGTATGATGGATTGTATGTAGTTTTATAGTTGATACAATGAATGCATTCAGATGGTTTAGTTGAATGATTGCATTAAGCTCGCGACACTCAATGCACGAACCAAGCGCTACTCACTGAATGCAGTTTGTTTCTTTCAATGAATGAATGGCGTATTAAGCATTGTATGGAGATACAATGAATGAAAACAGATTGTTTCGTTGAATGATTGCAATAAAATCGCGACAATCAATTCATGTTAAGCTCTACTCACTGAATGCAGTTTGTTTAGTTGAATGAACGACTGCAGTTTGAGTCACTGAATGAGTATGTTCAGTTTGTTTCTTTGCATCAATGACTAACGTTTGATTCATTTAATAAACCTTTGACGATTGATTCAATGCATGAATGGTTACAGATTGTTACATTGACTGAAAGTACTAAGTTTGTTTCTTTGAATGAATAGCGTATTATGCATTGTATGTAGATACAATGAATGAAAACAGATTGTTTCATTGAATGATTGCATTAAGCTGACGAGAACCAATACACCGTTAAAGCTCTATTCACTGAATGCAGTTTGTTTTGTTGAATGAATGAGTGCAGTTTGAGTCACTGAATGAACATGTTTACTTTGTTTCATTGAATCAATGATAACGTTTTATTCATTGAATATACTATTGACGATTGATTCAATGCATGAATGGTTACAGATTGATACATTGACTGAATGGACTAAGTTTGTTTCTTAGAATGAATGAATGGCGTATAATGCATTGTATGTAGTATTATAGTTGATACAATGAATGACAACAGATTGTTTCGTTGAATGAATGCATTAAGATCGCGACAATCAATTCATGGTACAAGCTCTACTCACTGAATGCAGTTTGTTTAGTTGAATGAATGAGTGCAGTTTGAGTTTGTTTCTTTGTATAACGTTTGGCTCATTGAATATACTATTAACGACTGATTCAATGCATGAATGGTTACACATTGATACATTGACTGAATGTACTAAGTTTGTTTCTTGAATGAATGAATGAATGGCGTATTATGCATTCTATGTAGAATTATATTCCCGGAATACAATGAATGAAAACACATTGTTTCGTTGAATGATTGCTTTAAGATGGTGACACTCAATGCACGGTACAAGCACTACTCACTGAATGCAGTTTGTTTAGTTGAATGAATGTCTGTAGTTTGTGCCACTGAATGAATATCTTTACTTTGTTTCATTGAATGAACGAATAACGTTTTATTCATTGAATATACTATTGACGATTGATTCAAAGCATGAAAGGTTACAGAATGATACTTTGACTGAATCTACTAAGTTTGTTTCTTTGAATGAATGAATGGCGTATTATGCATTGTATGTAGTATTATAGTTGATACAATGAATGACAACAGATTGCTTCGCTGAATGATTGCATTAAGATCGCGACAATCAATTCATGGTAAGCTCTACTCACTGAATGCAGTTTGTTTAGTTGAATGACCGAATGCCGTTTGTGTCACTGAATCAGTATGTTCAGTTTGTTTCTTTGAATCAATGACTAACGTTTGATTCATTCAATATACCTTTGACGATTGATTCAATGCATGAATGGTTACAGATTGATACATTGATTGAATGTACTAAGTTTGTTTCTTAGAATGAATCAATGGCGTATTATGCATTGTATGTAGATACAATGAATGAAAACATGATTGAATGATTGCATTAAGATCGCGACAATCAATTCATGGTACAAGCTCTACTCACTGAATTCAGTTTGTTTAGTTGAATGAATGAGTGCAGTTTGAGTCACCGAATGAATATGAACAGTTTGTTTCTTTGAATCAATGTATAACGTTTGGCAAATTGAATATACTATTAACGACTGATTCAATGCATGAATGATTGCAGATTGATACATTGACTGAATGAAACAATGGCGTATCGTGGATGGAATGTAACATTATACGTTATACAATGAATGAATTCAGATTGTTTCATTGAATGATTGCATTAAGCTCGCGACAACCAATACACCGTTCAAGCTCTGCTCACTGAATGCAGTTTGTTTAGTTGAGTGAATGACAGTAGTTTGAGTCACTGAATGAATAGGCTAAGTTTGTTTCATTCAATCAGTGAATAACGTTTGTTTCATTGAATGAACTGTTGACGCTCGATTTTGTAAACGAAAGAACGCAGGTTGCCTCGTTGAATGAATGCATTAAAGTCCATTCAATGAATGAATGATACAAGCTCTATGCATTGAATTAACACGTAGAGTTTGTTTCATTGATGGCATGATTGCAGTTTGTTTCGTGGATTCATTTGTTGTGTATTTTATTGAATGACGCTGCAATCATTGCTTTTTCGTATGATGTTTGACTCAAAGAATGAATGAATGCAGATGTTTGCGTTCTACTAATGCATTACACTCAAGACAATGAATTAATGATGCCAGCTCCACATATTGACATATCTAGTCGGGTCTGACAGAATGAATGAATGAGAGCAAATCGTTTCATTGAATGTATTTGCTAAGTGTGTTTCATTCAATCAATGAGTAACGTTTGATTCATTGAATATACTATTGACGATTGATTCAGTGCATGAATGATTGCAGAATGATACATTGACTGAATGAACTAAATGTGGTGCTTTGTATGAATGAATGCCGTATGATGGATTGTATGTCGTTTTATAGTTGATACAATGAATGAATTCAGATTGTTTGGTTGAATGATTGCATTAAGCTCGCGACACTCAATGCACGGTACAAGCGCTACACACTGAATGCAGTTTGTTTAGTTGAATGAATGACTGTAGTTTGTGCCACTGAATGAATATGTTTACTTTGTTTCACAGAATCAATGAATAACGTTTTATTCATTGAATATCATATTGACGATTGATTCAATGCATGAATGGTTACAGATTGATACGTTGACTGAATGGACTAAGTTTGTTTCTTAGAATGAATGAAAGGCGTATTATGCATTGTATGTAGTATTATAGTTGATACAATGAATGAGAACAGATTGTTTCGTTGAATGATTGCATTAAGATCGCGACAATCAATTCATGGTACAATCTCTACTCACTGAATGCAGTTTGTTTAGTTGAATGAATGAGTGCAGTGAGTCACTGAATGAATATGTTCAGTTTGTTTCTTTGAATCAATGTAAAACTTTTGGTTCATTGAATATACTATTGACGATTGATTCAATGCATGAATGATTGCAGATTGACTGAATGAACTAAATTTGGTTCTTGTATGGATGAATGCCGTATGATGGATTGTATGTAGTTTTATAGTTGATACAATGAATGCATTCAGATGGTTTAGTTGAATGATTGCATTAAGCTCGCGACACTCAATGCACGAACCAAGCGCTACTCACTGAATGCAGTTTGTTTCTTTCAATGAATGAATGGCGTATTAAGCATTGTATGGAGATACAATGAATGAAAACAGATTGTTTCGTTGAATGATTGCAATAAAATCGCGACAATCAATTCATGTTAAGCTCTACTCACTGAATGCAGTTTGTTTAGTTGAATGAACGACTGCAGTTTGAGTCACTGAATGAGTATGTTCAGTTTGTTTCTTTGCATCAATGACTAACGTTTGATTCATTTAATAAACCTTTGACGATTGATTCAATGCATGAATGGTTACAGATTGTTACATTGACTGAAAGTACTAAGTTTGTTTCTTTGAATGAATAGCGTATTATGCATTGTATGTAGATACAATGAATGAAAACAGATTGTTTCATTGAATGATTGCATTAAGCTGACGAGAACCAATACACCGTTAAAGCTCTATTCACTGAATGCAGTTTGTTTTGTTGAATGAATGAGTGCAGTTTGAGTCACTGAATGAACATGTTTACTTTGTTTCATTGAATCAATGAATAACGTTTTATTCATTGAATATACTATTGACGATTGATTCAATGCATGAATGGTTACAGATTGATACATTGACTGAATGGACTAAGTTTGTTTCTTAGAATGAATGAATGGCGTATTATGCATTGTATGTAGTATTATAGTTGATACAATGAATGACAACAGATTGTTTCGTTGAATGAATGCATTAAGATCGCGACAATCAATTCATGGTACAAGCTCTACTCACTGAATGCAGTTTGTTTAGTTGAATGAATGAGTGCAGTTTGAGTTTGTTTCTTTGTATAACGTTTGGCTCATTGAATATACTATTAACGACTGATTCAATGCATGAATGGTTACACATTGATACATTGACTGAATGTACTAAGTTTGTTTCTTTGAATGAATGAATGAATGGCGTATTATGCATTCTATGTAGAATTATATTCCCGGAATACAATGAATGAAAACACATTGTTTCGTTGAATGATTGCTTTAAGATGGTGACACTCAATGCACGGTACAAGCACTACTCACTGAATGCAGTTTGTTTAGTTGAATGAATGTCTGTAGTTTGTGCCACTGAATGAATATCTTTACTTTGTTTCATTGAATGAACGAATAACGTTTTATTCATTGAATATACTATTGACGATTGATTCAAAGCATGAAAGGTTACAGAATGATACTTTGACTGAATCTACTAAGTTTGTTTCTTTGAATGAATGAATGGCGTATTATGCATTGTATGTAGTATTATAGTTGATACAATGAATGACAACAGATTGCTTCGCTGAATGATTGCATTAAGATCGCGACAATCAATTCATGGTAAGCTCTACTCACTGAATGCAGTTTGTTTAGTTGAATGACCGAATGCCGTTTGTGTCACTGAATCAGTATGTTCAGTTTGTTTCTTTGAATCAATGACTAACGTTTGATTCATTCAATATACCTTTGACGATTGATTCAATGCATGAATGGTTACAGATTGATACATTGATTGAATGTACTAAGTTTGTTTCTTAGAATGAATCAATGGCGTATTATGCATTGTATGTAGATACAATGAATGAAAACATGATTGAATGATTGCATTAAGATCGCGACAATCAATTCATGGTACAAGCTCTACTCACTGAATTCAGTTTGTTTAGTTGAATGAATGAGTGCAGTTTGAGTCACCGAATGAATATGAACAGTTTGTTTCTTTGAATCAATGTATAACGTTTGGCAAATTGAATATACTATTAACGACTGATTCAATGCATGAATGATTGCAGATTGATACATTGACTGAATGAAACAATGGCGTATCGTGGATGGAATGTAACATTATACGTTATACAATGAATGAATTCAGATTGTTTCATTGAATGATTGCATTAAGCTCGCGACAACCAATACACCGTTCAAGCTCTGCTCACTGAATGCAGTTTGTTTAGTTGAGTGAATGACAGTAGTTTGAGTCACTGAATGAATAGGCTAAGTTTGTTTCATTCAATCAGTGAATAACGTTTGTTTCATTGAATGAACTGTTGACGCTCGATTTTGTAAACGAAAGAACGCAGGTTGCCTCGTTGAATGAATGCATTAAAGTCCATTCAATGAATGAATGATACAAGCTCTATGCATTGAATTAACACGTAGAGTTTGTTTCATTGATGGCATGATTGCAGTTTGTTTCGTGGATTCATTTGTTGTGTATTTTATTGAATGACGCTGCAATCATTGCTTTTTCGTATGATGTTTGACTCAAAGAATGAATGAATGCAGATGTTTGCGTTCTACTAATGCATTACACTCAAGACAATGAATTAATGATGCAAGCTCCACATATTGACATATCTAGTCGGGTCTGACAGAATGAATGAATGAGAGCAAATCGTTTCATTGAATGTATTTGCTAAGTGTGTTTCATTCAATCAATGAGTAACGTTTGATTCATTGAATATACTATTGACGATTGATTCAGTGCATGAATGATTGCAGAATGATACATTGACTGAATGAACTAAATGTGGTGCTTTGTATGAATGAATGCCGTATGATGGATTGTATGTCGTTTTATAGTTGATACAATGAATGAATTCAGATTGTTTGGTTGAATGATTGCATTAAGCTCGCGACACTCAATGCACGGTACAAGCGCTACACACTGAATGCAGTTTGTTTAGTTGAATGAATGACTGTAGTTTGTGCCACTGAATGAATATGTTTACTTTGTTTCACAGAATCAATGAATAACGTTTTATTCATTGAATATCATATTGACGATTGATTCAATGCATGAATGGTTACAGATTGATACGTTGACTGAATGGACTAAGTTTGTTTCTTAGAATGAATGAAAGGCGTATTATGCATTGTATGTAGTATTATAGTTGATACAATGAATGAGAACAGATTGTTTCGTTGAATGATTGCATTAAGATCGCGACAATCAATTCATGGTACAATCTCTACTCACTGAATGCAGTTTGTTTAGTTGAATGAATGAGTGCAGTGAGTCACTGAATGAATATGTTCAGTTTGTTTCTTTGAATCAATGTAAAACTTTTGGTTCATTGAATATACTATTGACGATTGATTCAATGCATGAATGATTGCAGATTGACTGAATGAACTAAATTTGGTTCTTGTATGGATGAATGCCGTATGATGGATTGTATGTAGTTTTATAGTTGATACAATGAATGCATTCAGATGGTTTAGTTGAATGATTGCATTAAGCTCGCGACACTCAATGCACGAACCAAGCGCTACTCACTGAATGCAGTTTGTTTCTTTCAATGAATGAATGGCGTATTAAGCATTGTATGGAGATACAATGAATGAAAACAGATTGTTTCGTTGAATGATTGCAATAAAATCGCGACAATCAATTCATGTTAAGCTCTACTCACTGAATGCAGTTTGTTTAGTTGAATGAACGACTGCAGTTTGAGTCACTGAATGAGTATGTTCAGTTTGTTTCTTTGCATCAATGACTAACGTTTGATTCATTTAATAAACCTTTGACGATTGATTCAATGCATGAATGGTTACAGATTGTTACATTGACTGAAAGTACTAAGTTTGTTTCTTTGAATGAATAGCGTATTATGCATTGTATGTAGATACAATGAATGAAAACAGATTGTTTCATTGAATGATTGCATTAAGCTGACGAGAACCAATACACCGTTAAAGCTCTATTCACTGAATGCAGTTTGTTTTGTTGAATGAATGAGTGCAGTTTGAGTCACTGAATGAACATGTTTACTTTGTTTCATTGAATCAATGAATAACGTTTTATTCATTGAATATACTATTGACGATTGATTCAATGCATGAATGGTTACAGATTGATACATTGACTGAATGGACTAAGTTTGTTTCTTAGAATGAATGAATGGCGTATTATGCATTGTATGTAGTATTATAGTTGATACAATGAATGACAACAGATTGTTTCGTTGAATGAATGCATTAAGATCGCGACAATCAATTCATGGTACAAGCTCTACTCACTGAATGCAGTTTGTTTAGTTGAATGAATGAGTGCAGTTTGAGTTTGTTTCTTTGTATAACGTTTGGCTCATTGAATATACTATTAACGACTGATTCAATGCATGAATGGTTACACATTGATACATTGACTGAATGTACTAAGTTTGTTTCTTTGAATGAATGAATGAATGGCGTATTATGCATTCTATGTAGAATTATATTCCCGGAATACAATGAATGAAAACACATTGTTTCGTTGAATGATTGCTTTAAGATGGTGACACTCAATGCACGGTACAAGCACTACTCACTGAATGCAGTTTGTTTAGTTGAATGAATGTCTGTAGTTTGTGCCACTGAATGAATATCTTTACTTTGTTTCATTGAATGAACGAATAACGTTTTATTCATTGAATATACTATTGACGATTGATTCAAAGCATGAAAGGTTACAGAATGATACTTTGACTGAATCTACTAAGTTTGTTTCTTTGAATGAATGAATGGCGTATTATGCATTGTATGTAGTATTATAGTTGATACAATGAATGACAACAGATTGCTTCGCTGAATGATTGCATTAAGATCGCGACAATCAATTCATGGTAAGCTCTACTCACTGAATGCAGTTTGTTTAGTTGAATGACCGAATGCCGTTTGTGTCACTGAATCAGTATGTTCAGTTTGTTTCTTTGAATCAATGACTAACGTTTGATTCATTCAATATACCTTTGACGATTGATTCAATGCATGAATGGTTACAGATTGATACATTGATTGAATGTACTAAGTTTGTTTCTTAGAATGAATCAATGGCGTATTATGCATTGTATGTAGATACAATGAATGAAAACATGATTGAATGATTGCATTAAGATCGCGACAATCAATTCATGGTACAAGCTCTACTCACTGAATTCAGTTTGTTTAGTTGAATGAATGAGTGCAGTTTGAGTCACCGAATGAATATGAACAGTTTGTTTCTTTGAATCAATGTATAACGTTTGGCAAATTGAATATACTATTAACGACTGATTCAATGCATGAATGATTGCAGATTGATACATTGACTGAATGAAACAATGGCGTATCGTGGATGGAATGTAACATTATACGTTATACAATGAATGAATTCAGATTGTTTCATTGAATGATTGCATTAAGCTCGCGACAACCAATACACCGTTCAAGCTCTGCTCACTGAATGCAGTTTGTTTAGTTGAGTGAATGACAGTAGTTTGAGTCACTGAATGAATAGGCTAAGTTTGTTTCATTCAATCAGTGAATAACGTTTGTTTCATTGAATGAACTGTTGACGCTCGATTTTGTAAACGAAAGAACGCAGGTTGCCTCGTTGAATGAATGCATTAAAGTCCATTCAATGAATGAATGATACAAGCTCTATGCATTGAATTAACACGTAGAGTTTGTTTCATTGATGGCATGATTGCAGTTTGTTTCGTGGATTCATTTGTTGTGTATTTTATTGAATGACGCTGCAATCATTGCTTTTTCGTATGATGTTTGACTCAAAGAATGAATGAATGCAGATGTTTGCGTTCTACTAATGCATTACACTCAAGACAATGAATTAATGATGCAAGCTCCACATATTGACATATCTAGTCGGGTCTGACAGAATGAATGAATGAGAGCAAATCGTTTCATTGAATGTATTTGCTAAGTGTGTTTCATTCAATCAATGAGTAACGTTTGATTCATTGAATATACTATTGACGATTGATTCAGTGCATGAATGATTGCAGAATGATACATTGACTGAATGAACTAAATGTGGTGCTTTGTATGAATGAATGCCGTATGATGGATTGTATGTCGTTTTATAGTTGATACAATGAATGAATTCAGATTGTTTGGTTGAATGATTGCATTAAGCTCGCGACACTCAATGCACGGTACAAGCGCTACACACTGAATGCAGTTTGTTTAGTTGAATGAATGACTGTAGTTTGTGCCACTGAATGAATATGTTTACTTTGTTTCACAGAATCAATGAATAACGTTTTATTCATTGAATATCATATTGACGATTGATTCAATGCATGAATGGTTACAGATTGATACGTTGACTGAATGGACTAAGTTTGTTTCTTAGAATGAATGAAAGGCGTATTATGCATTGTATGTAGTATTATAGTTGATACAATGAATGAGAACAGATTGTTTCGTTGAATGATTGCATTAAGATCGCGACAATCAATTCATGGTACAATCTCTACTCACTGAATGCAGTTTGTTTAGTTGAATGAATGAGTGCAGTGAGTCACTGAATGAATATGTTCAGTTTGTTTCTTTGAATCAATGTAAAACTTTTGGTTCATTGAATATACTATTGACGATTGATTCAATGCATGAATGATTGCAGATTGACTGAATGAACTAAATTTGGTTCTTGTATGGATGAATGCCGTATGATGGATTGTATGTAGTTTTATAGTTGATACAATGAATGCATTCAGATGGTTTAGTTGAATGATTGCATTAAGCTCGCGACACTCAATGCACGAACCAAGCGCTACTCACTGAATGCAGTTTGTTTCTTTCAATGAATGAATGGCGTATTAAGCATTGTATGGAGATACAATGAATGAAAACAGATTGTTTCGTTGAATGATTGCAATAAAATCGCGACAATCAATTCATGTTAAGCTCTACTCACTGAATGCAGTTTGTTTAGTTGAATGAACGACTGCAGTTTGAGTCACTGAATGAGTATGTTCAGTTTGTTTCTTTGCATCAATGACTAACGTTTGATTCATTTAATAAACCTTTGACGATTGATTCAATGCATGAATGGTTACAGATTGTTACATTGACTGAAAGTACTAAGTTTGTTTCTTTGAATGAATAGCGTATTATGCATTGTATGTAGATACAATGAATGAAAACAGATTGTTTCATTGAATGATTGCATTAAGCTGACGAGAACCAATACACCGTTAAAGCTCTATTCACTGAATGCAGTTTGTTTTGTTGAATGAATGAGTGCAGTTTGAGTCACTGAATGAACATGTTTACTTTGTTTCATTGAATCAATGAATAACGTTTTATTCATTGAATATACTATTGACGATTGATTCAATGCATGAATGGTTACAGATTGATACATTGACTGAATGGACTAAGTTTGTTTCTTAGAATGAATGAATGGCGTATTATGCATTGTATGTAGTATTATAGTTGATACAATGAATGACAACAGATTGTTTCGTTGAATGAATGCATTAAGATCGCGACAATCAATTCATGGTACAAGCTCTACTCACTGAATGCAGTTTGTTTAGTTGAATGAATGAGTGCAGTTTGAGTTTGTTTCTTTGTATAACGTTTGGCTCATTGAATATACTATTAACGACTGATTCAATGCATGAATGGTTACACATTGATACATTGACTGAATGTACTAAGTTTGTTTCTTTGAATGAATGAATGAATGGCGTATTATGCATTCTATGTAGAATTATATTCCCGGAATACAATGAATGAAAACACATTGTTTCGTTGAATGATTGCTTTAAGATGGTGACACTCAATGCACGGTACAAGCACTACTCACTGAATGCAGTTTGTTTAGTTGAATGAATGTCTGTAGTTTGTGCCACTGAATGAATATCTTTACTTTGTTTCATTGAATGAACGAATAACGTTTTATTCATTGAATATACTATTGACGATTGATTCAAAGCATGAAAGGTTACAGAATGATACTTTGACTGAATCTACTAAGTTTGTTTCTTTGAATGAATGAATGGCGTATTATGCATTGTATGTAGTATTATAGTTGATACAATGAATGACAACAGATTGCTTCGCTGAATGATTGCATTAAGATCGCGACAATCAATTCATGGTAAGCTCTACTCACTGAATGCAGTTTGTTTAGTTGAATGACCGAATGCCGTTTGTGTCACTGAATCAGTATGTTCAGTTTGTTTCTTTGAATCAATGACTAACGTTTGATTCATTCAATATACCTTTGACGATTGATTCAATGCATGAATGGTTACAGATTGATACATTGATTGAATGTACTAAGTTTGTTTCTTAGAATGAATCAATGGCGTATTATGCATTGTATGTAGATACAATGAATGAAAACATGATTGAATGATTGCATTAAGATCGCGACAATCAATTCATGGTACAAGCTCTACTCACTGAATTCAGTTTGTTTAGTTGAATGAATGAGTGCAGTTTGAGTCACCGAATGAATATGAACAGTTTGTTTCTTTGAATCAATGTATAACGTTTGGCAAATTGAATATACTATTAACGACTGATTCAATGCATGAATGATTGCAGATTGATACATTGACTGAATGAAACAATGGCGTATCGTGGATGGAATGTAACATTATACGTTATACAATGAATGAATTCAGATTGTTTCATTGAATGATTGCATTAAGCTCGCGACAACCAATACACCGTTCAAGCTCTGCTCACTGAATGCAGTTTGTTTAGTTGAGTGAATGACAGTAGTTTGAGTCACTGAATGAATAGGCTAAGTTTGTTTCATTCAATCAGTGAATAACGTTTGTTTCATTGAATGAACTGTTGACGCTCGATTTTGTAAACGAAAGAACGCAGGTTGCCTCGTTGAATGAATGCATTAAAGTCCATTCAATGAATGAATGATACAAGCTCTATGCATTGAATTAACACGTAGAGTTTGTTTCATTGATGGCATGATTGCAGTTTGTTTCGTGGATTCATTTGTTGTGTATTTTATTGAATGACGCTGCAATCATTGCTTTTTCGTATGATGTTTGACTCAAAGAATGAATGAATGCAGATGTTTGCGTTCTACTAATGCATTACACTCAAGACAATGAATTAATGATGCAAGCTCCACATATTGACATATCTAGTCGGGTCTGACAGAATGAATGAATGAGAGCAAATCGTTTCATTGAATGTATTTGCTAAGTGTGTTTCATTCAATCAATGAGTAACGTTTGATTCATTGAATATACTATTGACGATTGATTCAGTGCATGAATGATTGCAGAATGATACATTGACTGAATGAACTAAATGTGGTGCTTTGTATGAATGAATGCCGTATGATGGATTGTATGTCGTTTTATAGTTGATACAATGAATGAATTCAGATTGTTTGGTTGAATGATTGCATTAAGCTCGCGACACTCAATGCACGGTACAAGCGCTACACACTGAATGCAGTTTGTTTAGTTGAATGAATGACTGTAGTTTGTGCCACTGAATGAATATGTTTACTTTGTTTCACAGAATCAATGAATAACGTTTTATTCATTGAATATCATATTGACGATTGATTCAATGCATGAATGGTTACAGATTGATACGTTGACTGAATGGACTAAGTTTGTTTCTTAGAATGAATGAAAGGCGTATTATGCATTGTATGTAGTATTATAGTTGATACAATGAATGAGAACAGATTGTTTCGTTGAATGATTGCATTAAGATCGCGACAATCAATTCATGGTACAATCTCTACTCACTGAATGCAGTTTGTTTAGTTGAATGAATGAGTGCAGTGAGTCACTGAATGAATATGTTCAGTTTGTTTCTTTGAATCAATGTAAAACTTTTGGTTCATTGAATATACTATTGACGATTGATTCAATGCATGAATGATTGCAGATTGACTGAATGAACTAAATTTGGTTCTTGTATGGATGAATGCCGTATGATGGATTGTATGTAGTTTTATAGTTGATACAATGAATGCATTCAGATGGTTTAGTTGAATGATTGCATTAAGCTCGCGACACTCAATGCACGAACCAAGCGCTACTCACTGAATGCAGTTTGTTTCTTTCAATGAATGAATGGCGTATTAAGCATTGTATGGAGATACAATGAATGAAAACAGATTGTTTCGTTGAATGATTGCAATAAAATCGCGACAATCAATTCATGTTAAGCTCTACTCACTGAATGCAGTTTGTTTAGTTGAATGAACGACTGCAGTTTGAGTCACTGAATGAGTATGTTCAGTTTGTTTCTTTGCATCAATGACTAACGTTTGATTCATTTAATAAACCTTTGACGATTGATTCAATGCATGAATGGTTACAGATTGTTACATTGACTGAAAGTACTAAGTTTGTTTCTTTGAATGAATAGCGTATTATGCATTGTATGTAGATACAATGAATGAAAACAGATTGTTTCATTGAATGATTGCATTAAGCTGACGAGAACCAATACACCGTTAAAGCTCTATTCACTGAATGCAGTTTGTTTTGTTGAATGAATGAGTGCAGTTTGAGTCACTGAATGAACATGTTTACTTTGTTTCATTGAATCAATGAATAACGTTTTATTCATTGAATATACTATTGACGATTGATTCAATGCATGAATGGTTACAGATTGATACATTGACTGAATGGACTAAGTTTGTTTCTTAGAATGAATGAATGGCGTATTATGCATTGTATGTAGTATTATAGTTGATACAATGAATGACAACAGATTGTTTCGTTGAATGAATGCATTAAGATCGCGACAATCAATTCATGGTACAAGCTCTACTCACTGAATGCAGTTTGTTTAGTTGAATGAATGAGTGCAGTTTGAGTTTGTTTCTTTGTATAACGTTTGGCTCATTGAATATACTATTAACGACTGATTCAATGCATGAATGGTTACACATTGATACATTGACTGAATGTACTAAGTTTGTTTCTTTGAATGAATGAATGAATGGCGTATTATGCATTCTATGTAGAATTATATTCCCGGAATACAATGAATGAAAACACATTGTTTCGTTGAATGATTGCTTTAAGATGGTGACACTCAATGCACGGTACAAGCACTACTCACTGAATGCAGTTTGTTTAGTTGAATGAATGTCTGTAGTTTGTGCCACTGAATGAATATCTTTACTTTGTTTCATTGAATGAACGAATAACGTTTTATTCATTGAATATACTATTGACGATTGATTCAAAGCATGAAAGGTTACAGAATGATACTTTGACTGAATCTACTAAGTTTGTTTCTTTGAATGAATGAATGGCGTATTATGCATTGTATGTAGTATTATAGTTGATACAATGAATGACAACAGATTGCTTCGCTGAATGATTGCATTAAGATCGCGACAATCAATTCATGGTAAGCTCTACTCACTGAATGCAGTTTGTTTAGTTGAATGACCGAATGCCGTTTGTGTCACTGAATCAGTATGTTCAGTTTGTTTCTTTGAATCAATGACTAACGTTTGATTCATTCAATATACCTTTGACGATTGATTCAATGCATGAATGGTTACAGATTGATACATTGATTGAATGTACTAAGTTTGTTTCTTAGAATGAATCAATGGCGTATTATGCATTGTATGTAGATACAATGAATGAAAACATGATTGAATGATTGCATTAAGATCGCGACAATCAATTCATGGTACAAGCTCTACTCACTGAATTCAGTTTGTTTAGTTGAATGAATGAGTGCAGTTTGAGTCACCGAATGAATATGAACAGTTTGTTTCTTTGAATCAATGTATAACGTTTGGCAAATTGAATATACTATTAACGACTGATTCAATGCATGAATGATTGCAGATTGATACATTGACTGAATGAAACAATGGCGTATCGTGGATGGAATGTAACATTATACGTTATACAATGAATGAATTCAGATTGTTTCATTGAATGATTGCATTAAGCTCGCGACAACCAATACACCGTTCAAGCTCTGCTCACTGAATGCAGTTTGTTTAGTTGAGTGAATGACAGTAGTTTGAGTCACTGAATGAATAGGCTAAGTTTGTTTCATTCAATCAGTGAATAACGTTTGTTTCATTGAATGAACTGTTGACGCTCGATTTTGTAAACGAAAGAACGCAGGTTGCCTCGTTGAATGAATGCATTAAAGTCCATTCAATGAATGAATGATACAAGCTCTATGCATTGAATTAACACGTAGAGTTTGTTTCATTGATGGCATGATTGCAGTTTGTTTCGTGGATTCATTTGTTGTGTATTTTATTGAATGACGCTGCAATCATTGCTTTTTCGTATGATGTTTGACTCAAAGAATGAATGAATGCAGATGTTTGCGTTCTACTAATGCATTACACTCAAGACAATGAATTAATGATGCAAGCTCCACATATTGACATATCTAGTCGGGTCTGACAGAATGAATGAATGAGAGCAAATCGTTTCATTGAATGTATTTGCTAAGTGTGTTTCATTCAATCAATGAGTAACGTTTGATTCATTGAATATACTATTGACGATTGATTCAGTGCATGAATGATTGCAGAATGATACATTGACTGAATGAACTAAATGTGGTGCTTTGTATGAATGAATGCCGTATGATGGATTGTATGTCGTTTTATAGTTGATACAATGAATGAATTCAGATTGTTTGGTTGAATGATTGCATTAAGCTCGCGACACTCAATGCACGGTACAAGCGCTACACACTGAATGCAGTTTGTTTAGTTGAATGAATGACTGTAGTTTGTGCCACTGAATGAATATGTTTACTTTGTTTCACAGAATCAATGAATAACGTTTTATTCATTGAATATCATATTGACGATTGATTCAATGCATGAATGGTTACAGATTGATACGTTGACTGAATGGACTAAGTTTGTTTCTTAGAATGAATGAAAGGCGTATTATGCATTGTATGTAGTATTATAGTTGATACAATGAATGAGAACAGATTGTTTCGTTGAATGATTGCATTAAGATCGCGACAATCAATTCATGGTACAATCTCTACTCACTGAATGCAGTTTGTTTAGTTGAATGAATGAGTGCAGTGAGTCACTGAATGAATATGTTCAGTTTGTTTCTTTGAATCAATGTAAAACTTTTGGTTCATTGAATATACTATTGACGATTGATTCAATGCATGAATGATTGCAGATTGACTGAATGAACTAAATTTGGTTCTTGTATGGATGAATGCCGTATGATGGATTGTATGTAGTTTTATAGTTGATACAATGAATGCATTCAGATGGTTTAGTTGAATGATTGCATTAAGCTCGCGACACTCAATGCACGAACCAAGCGCTACTCACTGAATGCAGTTTGTTTCTTTCAATGAATGAATGGCGTATTAAGCATTGTATGGAGATACAATGAATGAAAACAGATTGTTTCGTTGAATGATTGCAATAAAATCGCGACAATCAATTCATGTTAAGCTCTACTCACTGAATGCAGTTTGTTTAGTTGAATGAACGACTGCAGTTTGAGTCACTGAATGAGTATGTTCAGTTTGTTTCTTTGCATCAATGACTAACGTTTGATTCATTTAATAAACCTTTGACGATTGATTCAATGCATGAATGGTTACAGATTGTTACATTGACTGAAAGTACTAAGTTTGTTTCTTTGAATGAATAGCGTATTATGCATTGTATGTAGATACAATGAATGAAAACAGATTGTTTCATTGAATGATTGCATTAAGCTGACGAGAACCAATACACCGTTAAAGCTCTATTCACTGAATGCAGTTTGTTTTGTTGAATGAATGAGTGCAGTTTGAGTCACTGAATGAACATGTTTACTTTGTTTCATTGAATCAATGAATAACGTTTTATTCATTGAATATACTATTGACGATTGATTCAATGCATGAATGGTTACAGATTGATACATTGACTGAATGGACTAAGTTTGTTTCTTAGAATGAATGAATGGCGTATTATGCATTGTATGTAGTATTATAGTTGATACAATGAATGACAACAGATTGTTTCGTTGAATGAATGCATTAAGATCGCGACAATCAATTCATGGTACAAGCTCTACTCACTGAATGCAGTTTGTTTAGTTGAATGAATGAGTGCAGTTTGAGTTTGTTTCTTTGTATAACGTTTGGCTCATTGAATATACTATTAACGACTGATTCAATGCATGAATGGTTACACATTGATACATTGACTGAATGTACTAAGTTTGTTTCTTTGAATGAATGAATGAATGGCGTATTATGCATTCTATGTAGAATTATATTCCCGGAATACAATGAATGAAAACACATTGTTTCGTTGAATGATTGCTTTAAGATGGTGACACTCAATGCACGGTACAAGCACTACTCACTGAATGCAGTTTGTTTAGTTGAATGAATGTCTGTAGTTTGTGCCACTGAATGAATATCTTTACTTTGTTTCATTGAATGAACGAATAACGTTTTATTCATTGAATATACTATTGACGATTGATTCAAAGCATGAAAGGTTACAGAATGATACTTTGACTGAATCTACTAAGTTTGTTTCTTTGAATGAATGAATGGCGTATTATGCATTGTATGTAGTATTATAGTTGATACAATGAATGACAACAGATTGCTTCGCTGAATGATTGCATTAAGATCGCGACAATCAATTCATGGTAAGCTCTACTCACTGAATGCAGTTTGTTTAGTTGAATGACCGAATGCCGTTTGTGTCACTGAATCAGTATGTTCAGTTTGTTTCTTTGAATCAATGACTAACGTTTGATTCATTCAATATACCTTTGACGATTGATTCAATGCATGAATGGTTACAGATTGATACATTGATTGAATGTACTAAGTTTGTTTCTTAGAATGAATCAATGGCGTATTATGCATTGTATGTAGATACAATGAATGAAAACATGATTGAATGATTGCATTAAGATCGCGACAATCAATTCATGGTACAAGCTCTACTCACTGAATTCAGTTTGTTTAGTTGAATGAATGAGTGCAGTTTGAGTCACCGAATGAATATGAACAGTTTGTTTCTTTGAATCAATGTATAACGTTTGGCAAATTGAATATACTATTAACGACTGATTCAATGCATGAATGATTGCAGATTGATACATTGACTGAATGAAACAATGGCGTATCGTGGATGGAATGTAACATTATACGTTATACAATGAATGAATTCAGATTGTTTCATTGAATGATTGCATTAAGCTCGCGACAACCAATACACCGTTCAAGCTCTGCTCACTGAATGCAGTTTGTTTAGTTGAGTGAATGACAGTAGTTTGAGTCACTGAATGAATAGGCTAAGTTTGTTTCATTCAATCAGTGAATAACGTTTGTTTCATTGAATGAACTGTTGACGCTCGATTTTGTAAACGAAAGAACGCAGGTTGCCTCGTTGAATGAATGCATTAAAGTCCATTCAATGAATGAATGATACAAGCTCTATGCATTGAATTAACACGTAGAGTTTGTTTCATTGATGGCATGATTGCAGTTTGTTTCGTGGATTCATTTGTTGTGTATTTTATTGAATGACGCTGCAATCATTGCTTTTTCGTATGATGTTTGACTCAAAGAATGAATGAATGCAGATGTTTGCGTTCTACTAATGCATTACACTCAAGACAATGAATTAATGATGCAAGCTCCACATATTGACATATCTAGTCGGGTCTGACAGAATGAATGAATGAGAGCAAATCGTTTCATTGAATGTATTTGCTAAGTGTGTTTCATTCAATCAATGAGTAACGTTTGATTCATTGAATATACTATTGACGATTGATTCAGTGCATGAATGATTGCAGAATGATACATTGACTGAATGAACTAAATGTGGTGCTTTGTATGAATGAATGCCGTATGATGGATTGTATGTCGTTTTATAGTTGATACAATGAATGAATTCAGATTGTTTGGTTGAATGATTGCATTAAGCTCGCGACACTCAATGCACGGTACAAGCGCTACACACTGAATGCAGTTTGTTTAGTTGAATGAATGACTGTAGTTTGTGCCACTGAATGAATATGTTTACTTTGTTTCACAGAATCAATGAATAACGTTTTATTCATTGAATATCATATTGACGATTGATTCAATGCATGAATGGTTACAGATTGATACGTTGACTGAATGGACTAAGTTTGTTTCTTAGAATGAATGAAAGGCGTATTATGCATTGTATGTAGTATTATAGTTGATACAATGAATGAGAACAGATTGTTTCGTTGAATGATTGCATTAAGATCGCGACAATCAATTCATGGTACAATCTCTACTCACTGAATGCAGTTTGTTTAGTTGAATGAATGAGTGCAGTGAGTCACTGAATGAATATGTTCAGTTTGTTTCTTTGAATCAATGTAAAACTTTTGGTTCATTGAATATACTATTGACGATTGATTCAATGCATGAATGATTGCAGATTGACTGAATGAACTAAATTTGGTTCTTGTATGGATGAATGCCGTATGATGGATTGTATGTAGTTTTATAGTTGATACAATGAATGCATTCAGATGGTTTAGTTGAATGATTGCATTAAGCTCGCGACACTCAATGCACGAACCAAGCGCTACTCACTGAATGCAGTTTGTTTCTTTCAATGAATGAATGGCGTATTAAGCATTGTATGGAGATACAATGAATGAAAACAGATTGTTTCGTTGAATGATTGCAATAAAATCGCGACAATCAATTCATGTTAAGCTCTACTCACTGAATGCAGTTTGTTTAGTTGAATGAACGACTGCAGTTTGAGTCACTGAATGAGTATGTTCAGTTTGTTTCTTTGCATCAATGACTAACGTTTGATTCATTTAATAAACCTTTGACGATTGATTCAATGCATGAATGGTTACAGATTGTTACATTGACTGAAAGTACTAAGTTTGTTTCTTTGAATGAATAGCGTATTATGCATTGTATGTAGATACAATGAATGAAAACAGATTGTTTCATTGAATGATTGCATTAAGCTGACGAGAACCAATACACCGTTAAAGCTCTATTCACTGAATGCAGTTTGTTTTGTTGAATGAATGAGTGCAGTTTGAGTCACTGAATGAACATGTTTACTTTGTTTCATTGAATCAATGAATAACGTTTTATTCATTGAATATACTATTGACGATTGATTCAATGCATGAATGGTTACAGATTGATACATTGACTGAATGGACTAAGTTTGTTTCTTAGAATGAATGAATGGCGTATTATGCATTGTATGTAGTATTATAGTTGATACAATGAATGACAACAGATTGTTTCGTTGAATGAATGCATTAAGATCGCGACAATCAATTCATGGTACAAGCTCTACTCACTGAATGCAGTTTGTTTAGTTGAATGAATGAGTGCAGTTTGAGTTTGTTTCTTTGTATAACGTTTGGCTCATTGAATATACTATTAACGACTGATTCAATGCATGAATGGTTACACATTGATACATTGACTGAATGTACTAAGTTTGTTTCTTTGAATGAATGAATGAATGGCGTATTATGCATTCTATGTAGAATTATATTCCCGGAATACAATGAATGAAAACACATTGTTTCGTTGAATGATTGCTTTAAGATGGTGACACTCAATGCACGGTACAAGCACTACTCACTGAATGCAGTTTGTTTAGTTGAATGAATGTCTGTAGTTTGTGCCACTGAATGAATATCTTTACTTTGTTTCATTGAATGAACGAATAACGTTTTATTCATTGAATATACTATTGACGATTGATTCAAAGCATGAAAGGTTACAGAATGATACTTTGACTGAATCTACTAAGTTTGTTTCTTTGAATGAATGAATGGCGTATTATGCATTGTATGTAGTATTATAGTTGATACAATGAATGACAACAGATTGCTTCGCTGAATGATTGCATTAAGATCGCGACAATCAATTCATGGTAAGCTCTACTCACTGAATGCAGTTTGTTTAGTTGAATGACCGAATGCCGTTTGTGTCACTGAATCAGTATGTTCAGTTTGTTTCTTTGAATCAATGACTAACGTTTGATTCATTCAATATACCTTTGACGATTGATTCAATGCATGAATGGTTACAGATTGATACATTGATTGAATGTACTAAGTTTGTTTCTTAGAATGAATCAATGGCGTATTATGCATTGTATGTAGATACAATGAATGAAAACATGATTGAATGATTGCATTAAGATCGCGACAATCAATTCATGGTACAAGCTCTACTCACTGAATTCAGTTTGTTTAGTTGAATGAATGAGTGCAGTTTGAGTCACCGAATGAATATGAACAGTTTGTTTCTTTGAATCAATGTATAACGTTTGGCAAATTGAATATACTATTAACGACTGATTCAATGCATGAATGATTGCAGATTGATACATTGACTGAATGAAACAATGGCGTATCGTGGATGGAATGTAACATTATACGTTATACAATGAATGAATTCAGATTGTTTCATTGAATGATTGCATTAAGCTCGCGACAACCAATACACCGTTCAAGCTCTGCTCACTGAATGCAGTTTGTTTAGTTGAGTGAATGACAGTAGTTTGAGTCACTGAATGAATAGGCTAAGTTTGTTTCATTCAATCAGTGAATAACGTTTGTTTCATTGAATGAACTGTTGACGCTCGATTTTGTAAACGAAAGAACGCAGGTTGCCTCGTTGAATGAATGCATTAAAGTCCATTCAATGAATGAATGATACAAGCTCTATGCATTGAATTAACACGTAGAGTTTGTTTCATTGATGGCATGATTGCAGTTTGTTTCGTGGATTCATTTGTTGTGTATTTTATTGAATGACGCTGCAATCATTGCTTTTTCGTATGATGTTTGACTCAAAGAATGAATGAATGCAGATGTTTGCGTTCTACTAATGCATTACACTCAAGACAATGAATTAATGATGCAAGCTCCACATATTGACATATCTAGTCGGGTCTGACAGAATGAATGAATGAGAGCAAATCGTTTCATTGAATGTATTTGCTAAGTGTGTTTCATTCAATCAATGAGTAACGTTTGATTCATTGAATATACTATTGACGATTGATTCAGTGCATGAATGATTGCAGAATGATACATTGACTGAATGAACTAAATGTGGTGCTTTGTATGAATGAATGCCGTATGATGGATTGTATGTCGTTTTATAGTTGATACAATGAATGAATTCAGATTGTTTGGTTGAATGATTGCATTAAGCTCGCGACACTCAATGCACGGTACAAGCGCTACACACTGAATGCAGTTTGTTTAGTTGAATGAATGACTGTAGTTTGTGCCACTGAATGAATATGTTTACTTTGTTTCACAGAATCAATGAATAACGTTTTATTCATTGAATATCATATTGACGATTGATTCAATGCATGAATGGTTACAGATTGATACGTTGACTGAATGGACTAAGTTTGTTTCTTAGAATGAATGAAAGGCGTATTATGCATTGTATGTAGTATTATAGTTGATACAATGAATGAGAACAGATTGTTTCGTTGAATGATTGCATTAAGATCGCGACAATCAATTCATGGTACAATCTCTACTCACTGAATGCAGTTTGTTTAGTTGAATGAATGAGTGCAGTGAGTCACTGAATGAATATGTTCAGTTTGTTTCTTTGAATCAATGTAAAACTTTTGGTTCATTGAATATACTATTGACGATTGATTCAATGCATGAATGATTGCAGATTGACTGAATGAACTAAATTTGGTTCTTGTATGGATGAATGCCGTATGATGGATTGTATGTAGTTTTATAGTTGATACAATGAATGCATTCAGATGGTTTAGTTGAATGATTGCATTAAGCTCGCGACACTCAATGCACGAACCAAGCGCTACTCACTGAATGCAGTTTGTTTCTTTCAATGAATGAATGGCGTATTAAGCATTGTATGGAGATACAATGAATGAAAACAGATTGTTTCGTTGAATGATTGCAATAAAATCGCGACAATCAATTCATGTTAAGCTCTACTCACTGAATGCAGTTTGTTTAGTTGAATGAACGACTGCAGTTTGAGTCACTGAATGAGTATGTTCAGTTTGTTTCTTTGCATCAATGACTAACGTTTGATTCATTTAATAAACCTTTGACGATTGATTCAATGCATGAATGGTTACAGATTGTTACATTGACTGAAAGTACTAAGTTTGTTTCTTTGAATGAATAGCGTATTATGCATTGTATGTAGATACAATGAATGAAAACAGATTGTTTCATTGAATGATTGCATTAAGCTGACGAGAACCAATACACCGTTAAAGCTCTATTCACTGAATGCAGTTTGTTTTGTTGAATGAATGAGTGCAGTTTGAGTCACTGAATGAACATGTTTACTTTGTTTCATTGAATCAATGAATAACGTTTTATTCATTGAATATACTATTGACGATTGATTCAATGCATGAATGGTTACAGATTGATACATTGACTGAATGGACTAAGTTTGTTTCTTAGAATGAATGAATGGCGTATTATGCATTGTATGTAGTATTATAGTTGATACAATGAATGACAACAGATTGTTTCGTTGAATGAATGCATTAAGATCGCGACAATCAATTCATGGTACAAGCTCTACTCACTGAATGCAGTTTGTTTAGTTGAATGAATGAGTGCAGTTTGAGTTTGTTTCTTTGTATAACGTTTGGCTCATTGAATATACTATTAACGACTGATTCAATGCATGAATGGTTACACATTGATACATTGACTGAATGTACTAAGTTTGTTTCTTTGAATGAATGAATGAATGGCGTATTATGCATTCTATGTAGAATTATATTCCCGGAATACAATGAATGAAAACACATTGTTTCGTTGAATGATTGCTTTAAGATGGTGACACTCAATGCACGGTACAAGCACTACTCACTGAATGCAGTTTGTTTAGTTGAATGAATGTCTGTAGTTTGTGCCACTGAATGAATATCTTTACTTTGTTTCATTGAATGAACGAATAACGTTTTATTCATTGAATATACTATTGACGATTGATTCAAAGCATGAAAGGTTACAGAATGATACTTTGACTGAATCTACTAAGTTTGTTTCTTTGAATGAATGAATGGCGTATTATGCATTGTATGTAGTATTATAGTTGATACAATGAATGACAACAGATTGCTTCGCTGAATGATTGCATTAAGATCGCGACAATCAATTCATGGTAAGCTCTACTCACTGAATGCAGTTTGTTTAGTTGAATGACCGAATGCCGTTTGTGTCACTGAATCAGTATGTTCAGTTTGTTTCTTTGAATCAATGACTAACGTTTGATTCATTCAATATACCTTTGACGATTGATTCAATGCATGAATGGTTACAGATTGATACATTGATTGAATGTACTAAGTTTGTTTCTTAGAATGAATCAATGGCGTATTATGCATTGTATGTAGATACAATGAATGAAAACATGATTGAATGATTGCATTAAGATCGCGACAATCAATTCATGGTACAAGCTCTACTCACTGAATTCAGTTTGTTTAGTTGAATGAATGAGTGCAGTTTGAGTCACCGAATGAATATGAACAGTTTGTTTCTTTGAATCAATGTATAACGTTTGGCAAATTGAATATACTATTAACGACTGATTCAATGCATGAATGATTGCAGATTGATACATTGACTGAATGAAACAATGGCGTATCGTGGATGGAATGTAACATTATACGTTATACAATGAATGAATTCAGATTGTTTCATTGAATGATTGCATTAAGCTCGCGACAACCAATACACCGTTCAAGCTCTGCTCACTGAATGCAGTTTGTTTAGTTGAGTGAATGACAGTAGTTTGAGTCACTGAATGAATAGGCTAAGTTTGTTTCATTCAATCAGTGAATAACGTTTGTTTCATTGAATGAACTGTTGACGCTCGATTTTGTAAACGAAAGAACGCAGGTTGCCTCGTTGAATGAATGCATTAAAGTCCATTCAATGAATGAATGATACAAGCTCTATGCATTGAATTAACACGTAGAGTTTGTTTCATTGATGGCATGATTGCAGTTTGTTTCGTGGATTCATTTGTTGTGTATTTTATTGAATGACGCTGCAATCATTGCTTTTTCGTATGATGTTTGACTCAAAGAATGAATGAATGCAGATGTTTGCGTTCTACTAATGCATTACACTCAAGACAATGAATTAATGATGCAAGCTCCACATATTGACATATCTAGTCGGGTCTGACAGAATGAATGAATGAGAGCAAATCGTTTCATTGAATGTATTTGCTAAGTGTGTTTCATTCAATCAATGAGTAACGTTTGATTCATTGAATATACTATTGACGATTGATTCAGTGCATGAATGATTGCAGAATGATACATTGACTGAATGAACTAAATGTGGTGCTTTGTATGAATGAATGCCGTATGATGGATTGTATGTCGTTTTATAGTTGATACAATGAATGAATTCAGATTGTTTGGTTGAATGATTGCATTAAGCTCGCGACACTCAATGCACGGTACAAGCGCTACACACTGAATGCAGTTTGTTTAGTTGAATGAATGACTGTAGTTTGTGCCACTGAATGAATATGTTTACTTTGTTTCACAGAATCAATGAATAACGTTTTATTCATTGAATATCATATTGACGATTGATTCAATGCATGAATGGTTACAGATTGATACGTTGACTGAATGGACTAAGTTTGTTTCTTAGAATGAATGAAAGGCGTATTATGCATTGTATGTAGTATTATAGTTGATACAATGAATGAGAACAGATTGTTTCGTTGAATGATTGCATTAAGATCGCGACAATCAATTCATGGTACAATCTCTACTCACTGAATGCAGTTTGTTTAGTTGAATGAATGAGTGCAGTGAGTCACTGAATGAATATGTTCAGTTTGTTTCTTTGAATCAATGTAAAACTTTTGGTTCATTGAATATACTATTGACGATTGATTCAATGCATGAATGATTGCAGATTGACTGAATGAACTAAATTTGGTTCTTGTATGGATGAATGCCGTATGATGGATTGTATGTAGTTTTATAGTTGATACAATGAATGCATTCAGATGGTTTAGTTGAATGATTGCATTAAGCTCGCGACACTCAATGCACGAACCAAGCGCTACTCACTGAATGCAGTTTGTTTCTTTCAATGAATGAATGGCGTATTAAGCATTGTATGGAGATACAATGAATGAAAACAGATTGTTTCGTTGAATGATTGCAATAAAATCGCGACAATCAATTCATGTTAAGCTCTACTCACTGAATGCAGTTTGTTTAGTTGAATGAACGACTGCAGTTTGAGTCACTGAATGAGTATGTTCAGTTTGTTTCTTTGCATCAATGACTAACGTTTGATTCATTTAATAAACCTTTGACGATTGATTCAATGCATGAATGGTTACAGATTGTTACATTGACTGAAAGTACTAAGTTTGTTTCTTTGAATGAATAGCGTATTATGCATTGTATGTAGATACAATGAATGAAAACAGATTGTTTCATTGAATGATTGCATTAAGCTGACGAGAACCAATACACCGTTAAAGCTCTATTCACTGAATGCAGTTTGTTTTGTTGAATGAATGAGTGCAGTTTGAGTCACTGAATGAACATGTTTACTTTGTTTCATTGAATCAATGAATAACGTTTTATTCATTGAATATACTATTGACGATTGATTCAATGCATGAATGGTTACAGATTGATACATTGACTGAATGGACTAAGTTTGTTTCTTAGAATGAATGAATGGCGTATTATGCATTGTATGTAGTATTATAGTTGATACAATGAATGACAACAGATTGTTTCGTTGAATGAATGCATTAAGATCGCGACAATCAATTCATGGTACAAGCTCTACTCACTGAATGCAGTTTGTTTAGTTGAATGAATGAGTGCAGTTTGAGTTTGTTTCTTTGTATAACGTTTGGCTCATTGAATATACTATTAACGACTGATTCAATGCATGAATGGTTACACATTGATACATTGACTGAATGTACTAAGTTTGTTTCTTTGAATGAATGAATGAATGGCGTATTATGCATTCTATGTAGAATTATATTCCCGGAATACAATGAATGAAAACACATTGTTTCGTTGAATGATTGCTTTAAGATGGTGACACTCAATGCACGGTACAAGCACTACTCACTGAATGCAGTTTGTTTAGTTGAATGAATGTCTGTAGTTTGTGCCACTGAATGAATATCTTTACTTTGTTTCATTGAATGAACGAATAACGTTTTATTCATTGAATATACTATTGACGATTGATTCAAAGCATGAAAGGTTACAGAATGATACTTTGACTGAATCTACTAAGTTTGTTTCTTTGAATGAATGAATGGCGTATTATGCATTGTATGTAGTATTATAGTTGATACAATGAATGACAACAGATTGCTTCGCTGAATGATTGCATTAAGATCGCGACAATCAATTCATGGTAAGCTCTACTCACTGAATGCAGTTTGTTTAGTTGAATGACCGAATGCCGTTTGTGTCACTGAATCAGTATGTTCAGTTTGTTTCTTTGAATCAATGACTAACGTTTGATTCATTCAATATACCTTTGACGATTGATTCAATGCATGAATGGTTACAGATTGATACATTGATTGAATGTACTAAGTTTGTTTCTTAGAATGAATCAATGGCGTATTATGCATTGTATGTAGATACAATGAATGAAAACATGATTGAATGATTGCATTAAGATCGCGACAATCAATTCATGGTACAAGCTCTACTCACTGAATTCAGTTTGTTTAGTTGAATGAATGAGTGCAGTTTGAGTCACCGAATGAATATGAACAGTTTGTTTCTTTGAATCAATGTATAACGTTTGGCAAATTGAATATACTATTAACGACTGATTCAATGCATGAATGATTGCAGATTGATACATTGACTGAATGAAACAATGGCGTATCGTGGATGGAATGTAACATTATACGTTATACAATGAATGAATTCAGATTGTTTCATTGAATGATTGCATTAAGCTCGCGACAACCAATACACCGTTCAAGCTCTGCTCACTGAATGCAGTTTGTTTAGTTGAGTGAATGACAGTAGTTTGAGTCACTGAATGAATAGGCTAAGTTTGTTTCATTCAATCAGTGAATAACGTTTGTTTCATTGAATGAACTGTTGACGCTCGATTTTGTAAACGAAAGAACGCAGGTTGCCTCGTTGAATGAATGCATTAAAGTCCATTCAATGAATGAATGATACAAGCTCTATGCATTGAATTAACACGTAGAGTTTGTTTCATTGATGGCATGATTGCAGTTTGTTTCGTGGATTCATTTGTTGTGTATTTTATTGAATGACGCTGCAATCATTGCTTTTTCGTATGATGTTTGACTCAAAGAATGAATGAATGCAGATGTTTGCGTTCTACTAATGCATTACACTCAAGACAATGAATTAATGATGCAAGCTCCACATATTGACATATCTAGTCGGGTCTGACAGAATGAATGAATGAGAGCAAATCGTTTCATTGAATGTATTTGCTAAGTGTGTTTCATTCAATCAATGAGTAACGTTTGATTCATTGAATATACTATTGACGATTGATTCAGTGCATGAATGATTGCAGAATGATACATTGACTGAATGAACTAAATGTGGTGCTTTGTATGAATGAATGCCGTATGATGGATTGTATGTCGTTTTATAGTTGATACAATGAATGAATTCAGATTGTTTGGTTGAATGATTGCATTAAGCTCGCGACACTCAATGCACGGTACAAGCGCTACACACTGAATGCAGTTTGTTTAGTTGAATGAATGACTGTAGTTTGTGCCACTGAATGAATATGTTTACTTTGTTTCACAGAATCAATGAATAACGTTTTATTCATTGAATATCATATTGACGATTGATTCAATGCATGAATGGTTACAGATTGATACGTTGACTGAATGGACTAAGTTTGTTTCTTAGAATGAATGAAAGGCGTATTATGCATTGTATGTAGTATTATAGTTGATACAATGAATGAGAACAGATTGTTTCGTTGAATGATTGCATTAAGATCGCGACAATCAATTCATGGTACAATCTCTACTCACTGAATGCAGTTTGTTTAGTTGAATGAATGAGTGCAGTGAGTCACTGAATGAATATGTTCAGTTTGTTTCTTTGAATCAATGTAAAACTTTTGGTTCATTGAATATACTATTGACGATTGATTCAATGCATGAATGATTGCAGATTGACTGAATGAACTAAATTTGGTTCTTGTATGGATGAATGCCGTATGATGGATTGTATGTAGTTTTATAGTTGATACAATGAATGCATTCAGATGGTTTAGTTGAATGATTGCATTAAGCTCGCGACACTCAATGCACGAACCAAGCGCTACTCACTGAATGCAGTTTGTTTCTTTCAATGAATGAATGGCGTATTAAGCATTGTATGGAGATACAATGAATGAAAACAGATTGTTTCGTTGAATGATTGCAATAAAATCGCGACAATCAATTCATGTTAAGCTCTACTCACTGAATGCAGTTTGTTTAGTTGAATGAACGACTGCAGTTTGAGTCACTGAATGAGTATGTTCAGTTTGTTTCTTTGCATCAATGACTAACGTTTGATTCATTTAATAAACCTTTGACGATTGATTCAATGCATGAATGGTTACAGATTGTTACATTGACTGAAAGTACTAAGTTTGTTTCTTTGAATGAATAGCGTATTATGCATTGTATGTAGATACAATGAATGAAAACAGATTGTTTCATTGAATGATTGCATTAAGCTGACGAGAACCAATACACCGTTAAAGCTCTATTCACTGAATGCAGTTTGTTTTGTTGAATGAATGAGTGCAGTTTGAGTCACTGAATGAACATGTTTACTTTGTTTCATTGAATCAATGAATAACGTTTTATTCATTGAATATACTATTGACGATTGATTCAATGCATGAATGGTTACAGATTGATACATTGACTGAATGGACTAAGTTTGTTTCTTAGAATGAATGAATGGCGTATTATGCATTGTATGTAGTATTATAGTTGATACAATGAATGACAACAGATTGTTTCGTTGAATGAATGCATTAAGATCGCGACAATCAATTCATGGTACAAGCTCTACTCACTGAATGCAGTTTGTTTAGTTGAATGAATGAGTGCAGTTTGAGTTTGTTTCTTTGTATAACGTTTGGCTCATTGAATATACTATTAACGACTGATTCAATGCATGAATGGTTACACATTGATACATTGACTGAATGTACTAAGTTTGTTTCTTTGAATGAATGAATGAATGGCGTATTATGCATTCTATGTAGAATTATATTCCCGGAATACAATGAATGAAAACACATTGTTTCGTTGAATGATTGCTTTAAGATGGTGACACTCAATGCACGGTACAAGCACTACTCACTGAATGCAGTTTGTTTAGTTGAATGAATGTCTGTAGTTTGTGCCACTGAATGAATATCTTTACTTTGTTTCATTGAATGAACGAATAACGTTTTATTCATTGAATATACTATTGACGATTGATTCAAAGCATGAAAGGTTACAGAATGATACTTTGACTGAATCTACTAAGTTTGTTTCTTTGAATGAATGAATGGCGTATTATGCATTGTATGTAGTATTATAGTTGATACAATGAATGACAACAGATTGCTTCGCTGAATGATTGCATTAAGATCGCGACAATCAATTCATGGTAAGCTCTACTCACTGAATGCAGTTTGTTTAGTTGAATGACCGAATGCCGTTTGTGTCACTGAATCAGTATGTTCAGTTTGTTTCTTTGAATCAATGACTAACGTTTGATTCATTCAATATACCTTTGACGATTGATTCAATGCATGAATGGTTACAGATTGATACATTGATTGAATGTACTAAGTTTGTTTCTTAGAATGAATCAATGGCGTATTATGCATTGTATGTAGATACAATGAATGAAAACATGATTGAATGATTGCATTAAGATCGCGACAATCAATTCATGGTACAAGCTCTACTCACTGAATTCAGTTTGTTTAGTTGAATGAATGAGTGCAGTTTGAGTCACCGAATGAATATGAACAGTTTGTTTCTTTGAATCAATGTATAACGTTTGGCAAATTGAATATACTATTAACGACTGATTCAATGCATGAATGATTGCAGATTGATACATTGACTGAATGAAACAATGGCGTATCGTGGATGGAATGTAACATTATACGTTATACAATGAATGAATTCAGATTGTTTCATTGAATGATTGCATTAAGCTCGCGACAACCAATACACCGTTCAAGCTCTGCTCACTGAATGCAGTTTGTTTAGTTGAGTGAATGACAGTAGTTTGAGTCACTGAATGAATAGGCTAAGTTTGTTTCATTCAATCAGTGAATAACGTTTGTTTCATTGAATGAACTGTTGACGCTCGATTTTGTAAACGAAAGAACGCAGGTTGCCTCGTTGAATGAATGCATTAAAGTCCATTCAATGAATGAATGATACAAGCTCTATGCATTGAATTAACACGTAGAGTTTGTTTCATTGATGGCATGATTGCAGTTTGTTTCGTGGATTCATTTGTTGTGTATTTTATTGAATGACGCTGCAATCATTGCTTTTTCGTATGATGTTTGACTCAAAGAATGAATGAATGCAGATGTTTGCGTTCTACTAATGCATTACACTCAAGACAATGAATTAATGATGCAAGCTCCACATATTGACATATCTAGTCGGGTCTGACAGAATGAATGAATGAGAGCAAATCGTTTCATTGAATGTATTTGCTAAGTGTGTTTCATTCAATCAATGAGTAACGTTTGATTCATTGAATATACTATTGACGATTGATTCAGTGCATGAATGATTGCAGAATGATACATTGACTGAATGAACTAAATGTGGTGCTTTGTATGAATGAATGCCGTATGATGGATTGTATGTCGTTTTATAGTTGATACAATGAATGAATTCAGATTGTTTGGTTGAATGATTGCATTAAGCTCGCGACACTCAATGCACGGTACAAGCGCTACACACTGAATGCAGTTTGTTTAGTTGAATGAATGACTGTAGTTTGTGCCACTGAATGAATATGTTTACTTTGTTTCACAGAATCAATGAATAACGTTTTATTCATTGAATATCATATTGACGATTGATTCAATGCATGAATGGTTACAGATTGATACGTTGACTGAATGGACTAAGTTTGTTTCTTAGAATGAATGAAAGGCGTATTATGCATTGTATGTAGTATTATAGTTGATACAATGAATGAGAACAGATTGTTTCGTTGAATGATTGCATTAAGATCGCGACAATCAATTCATGGTACAATCTCTACTCACTGAATGCAGTTTGTTTAGTTGAATGAATGAGTGCAGTGAGTCACTGAATGAATATGTTCAGTTTGTTTCTTTGAATCAATGTAAAACTTTTGGTTCATTGAATATACTATTGACGATTGATTCAATGCATGAATGATTGCAGATTGACTGAATGAACTAAATTTGGTTCTTGTATGGATGAATGCCGTATGATGGATTGTATGTAGTTTTATAGTTGATACAATGAATGCATTCAGATGGTTTAGTTGAATGATTGCATTAAGCTCGCGACACTCAATGCACGAACCAAGCGCTACTCACTGAATGCAGTTTGTTTCTTTCAATGAATGAATGGCGTATTAAGCATTGTATGGAGATACAATGAATGAAAACAGATTGTTTCGTTGAATGATTGCAATAAAATCGCGACAATCAATTCATGTTAAGCTCTACTCACTGAATGCAGTTTGTTTAGTTGAATGAACGACTGCAGTTTGAGTCACTGAATGAGTATGTTCAGTTTGTTTCTTTGCATCAATGACTAACGTTTGATTCATTTAATAAACCTTTGACGATTGATTCAATGCATGAATGGTTACAGATTGTTACATTGACTGAAAGTACTAAGTTTGTTTCTTTGAATGAATAGCGTATTATGCATTGTATGTAGATACAATGAATGAAAACAGATTGTTTCATTGAATGATTGCATTAAGCTGACGAGAACCAATACACCGTTAAAGCTCTATTCACTGAATGCAGTTTGTTTTGTTGAATGAATGAGTGCAGTTTGAGTCACTGAATGAACATGTTTACTTTGTTTCATTGAATCAATGAATAACGTTTTATTCATTGAATATACTATTGACGATTGATTCAATGCATGAATGGTTACAGATTGATACATTGACTGAATGGACTAAGTTTGTTTCTTAGAATGAATGAATGGCGTATTATGCATTGTATGTAGTATTATAGTTGATACAATGAATGACAACAGATTGTTTAGTTGAATGAATGCATTAAGATCGCGACAATCAATTCATGGTACAAGCTCTACTCACTGAATGCAGTTTGTTTAGTTGAATGAATGAGTGCAGTTTGAGTTTGTTTCTTTGTATAACGTTTGGCTCATTGAATATACTATTAACGACTGATTCAATGCATGAATGGTTACACATTGATACATTGACTGAATGTACTAAGTTTGTTTCTTTGAATGAATGAATGAATGGCGTATTATGCATTCTATGTAGAATTATATTCCCGGAATACAATGAATGAAAACACATTGTTTCGTTGAATGATTGCTTTAAGATGGTGACACTCAATGCACGGTACAAGCACTACTCACTGAATGCAGTTTGTTTAGTTGAATGAATGTCTGTAGTTTGTGCCACTGAATGAATATCTTTACTTTGTTTCATTGAATGAACGAATAACGTTTTATTCATTGAATATACTATTGACGATTGATTCAAAGCATGAAAGGTTACAGAATGATACTTTGACTGAATCTACTAAGTTTGTTTCTTTGAATGAATGAATGGCGTATTATGCATTGTATGTAGTATTATAGTTGATACAATGAATGACAACAGATTGCTTCGCTGAATGATTGCATTAAGATCGCGACAATCAATTCATGGTAAGCTCTACTCACTGAATGCAGTTTGTTTAGTTGAATGACCGAATGCCGTTTGTGTCACTGAATCAGTATGTTCAGTTTGTTTCTTTGAATCAATGACTAACGTTTGATTCATTCAATATACCTTTGACGATTGATTCAATGCATGAATGGTTACAGATTGATACATTGATTGAATGTACTAAGTTTGTTTCTTAGAATGAATCAATGGCGTATTATGCATTGTATGTAGATACAATGAATGAAAACATGATTGAATGATTGCATTAAGATCGCGACAATCAATTCATGGTACAAGCTCTACTCACTGAATTCAGTTTGTTTAGTTGAATGAATGAGTGCAGTTTGAGTCACCGAATGAATATGAACAGTTTGTTTCTTTGAATCAATGTATAACGTTTGGCAAATTGAATATACTATTAACGACTGATTCAATGCATGAATGATTGCAGATTGATACATTGACTGAATGAAACAATGGCGTATCGTGGATGGAATGTAACATTATACGTTATACAATGAATGAATTCAGATTGTTTCATTGAATGATTGCATTAAGCTCGCGACAACCAATACACCGTTCAAGCTCTGCTCACTGAATGCAGTTTGTTTAGTTGAGTGAATGACAGTAGTTTGAGTCACTGAATGAATAGGCTAAGTTTGTTTCATTCAATCAGTGAATAACGTTTGTTTCATTGAATGAACTGTTGACGCTCGATTTTGTAAACGAAAGAACGCAGGTTGCCTCGTTGAATGAATGCATTAAAGTCCATTCAATGAATGAATGATACAAGCTCTATGCATTGAATTAACACGTAGAGTTTGTTTCATTGATGGCATGATTGCAGTTTGTTTCGTGGATTCATTTGTTGTGTATTTTATTGAATGACGCTGCAATCATTGCTTTTTCGTATGATGTTTGACTCAAAGAATGAATGAATGCAGATGTTTGCGTTCTACTAATGCATTACACTCAAGACAATGAATTAATGATGCAAGCTCCACATATTGACATATCTAGTCGGGTCTGACAGAATGAATGAATGAGAGCAAATCGTTTCATTGAATGTATTTGCTAAGTGTGTTTCATTCAATCAATGAGTAACGTTTGATTCATTGAATATACTATTGACGATTGATTCAGTGCATGAATGATTGCAGAATGATACATTGACTGAATGAACTAAATGTGGTGCTTTGTATGAATGAATGCCGTATGATGGATTGTATGTCGTTTTATAGTTGATACAATGAATGAATTCAGATTGTTTGGTTGAATGATTGCATTAAGCTCGCGACACTCAATGCACGGTACAAGCGCTACACACTGAATGCAGTTTGTTTAGTTGAATGAATGACTGTAGTTTGTGCCACTGAATGAATATGTTTACTTTGTTTCACAGAATCAATGAATAACGTTTTATTCATTGAATATCATATTGACGATTGATTCAATGCATGAATGGTTACAGATTGATACGTTGACTGAATGGACTAAGTTGTTTCTTAGAATGAATGAAAGGCGTATTATGCATTGTATGTAGTATTATAGTTGATACAATGAATGAGAACAGATTGTTTCGTTGAATGATTGCATTAAGATCGCGACAATCAATTCATGGTACAATCTCTACTCACTGAATGCAGTTTGTTTAGTTGAATGAATGAGTGCAGTGAGTCACTGAATGAATATGTTCAGTTTGTTTCTTTGAATCAATGTAAAACTTTTGGTTCATTGAATATACTATTGACGATTGATTCAATGCATGAATGATTGCAGATTGACTGAATGAACTAAATTTGGTTCTTGTATGGATGAATGCCGTATGATGGATTGTATGTAGTTTTATAGTTGATACAATGAATGCATTCAGATGGTTTAGTTGAATGATTGCATTAAGCTCGCGACACTCAATGCACGAACCAAGCGCTACTCACTGAATGCAGTTTGTTTCTTTCAATGAATGAATGGCGTATTAAGCATTGTATGGAGATACAATGAATGAAAACAGATTGTTTCGTTGAATGATTGCAATAAAATCGCGACAATCAATTCATGTTAAGCTCTACTCACTGAATGCAGTTTGTTTAGTTGAATGAACGACTGCAGTTTGAGTCACTGAATGAGTATGTTCAGTTTGTTTCTTTGCATCAATGACTAACGTTTGATTCATTTAATAAACCTTTGACGATTGATTCAATGCATGAATGGTTACAGATTGTTACATTGACTGAAAGTACTAAGTTTGTTTCTTTGAATGAATAGCGTATTATGCATTGTATGTAGATACAATGAATGAAAACAGATTGTTTCATTGAATGATTGCATTAAGCTGACGAGAACCAATACACCGTTAAAGCTCTATTCACTGAATGCAGTTTGTTTTGTTGAATGAATGAGTGCAGTTTGAGTCACTGAATGAACATGTTTACTTTGTTTCATTGAATCAATGAATAACGTTTTATTCATTGAATATACTATTGACGATTGATTCAATGCATGAATGGTTACAGATTGATACATTGACTGAATGGACTAAGTTTGTTTCTTAGAATGAATGAATGGCGTATTATGCATTGTATGTAGTATTATAGTTGATACAATGAATGACAACAGATTGTTTAGTTGAATGAATGCATTAAGATCGCGACAATCAATTCATGGTACAAGCTCTACTCACTGAATGCAGTTTGTTTAGTTGAATGAATGAGTGCAGTTTGAGTTTGTTTCTTTGTATAACGTTTGGCTCATTGAATATACTATTAACGACTGATTCAATGCATGAATGGTTACACATTGATACATTGACTGAATGTACTAAGTTTGTTTCTTTGAATGAATGAATGAATGGCGTATTATGCATTCTATGTAGAATTATATTCCCGGAATACAATGAATGAAAACACATTGTTTCGTTGAATGATTGCTTTAAGATGGTGACACTCAATGCACGGTACAAGCACTACTCACTGAATGCAGTTTGTTTAGTTGAATGAATGTCTGTAGTTTGTGCCACTGAATGAATATCTTTACTTTGTTTCATTGAATGAACGAATAACGTTTTATTCATTGAATATACTATTGACGATTGATTCAAAGCATGAAAGGTTACAGAATGATACTTTGACTGAATCTACTAAGTTTGTTTCTTTGAATGAATGAATGGCGTATTATGCATTGTATGTAGTATTATAGTTGATACAATGAATGACAACAGATTGCTTCGCTGAATGATTGCATTAAGATCGCGACAATCAATTCATGGTAAGCTCTACTCACTGAATGCAGTTTGTTTAGTTGAATGACCGAATGCCGTTTGTGTCACTGAATCAGTATGTTCAGTTTGTTTCTTTGAATCAATGACTAACGTTTGATTCATTCAATATACCTTTGACGATTGATTCAATGCATGAATGGTTACAGATTGATACATTGATTGAATGTACTAAGTTTGTTTCTTAGAATGAATCAATGGCGTATTATGCATTGTATGTAGATACAATGAATGAAAACATGATTGAATGATTGCATTAAGATCGCGACAATCAATTCATGGTACAAGCTCTACTCACTGAATTCAGTTTGTTTAGTTGAATGAATGAGTGCAGTTTGAGTCACCGAATGAATATGAACAGTTTGTTTCTTTGAATCAATGTATAACGTTTGGCAAATTGAATATACTATTAACGACTGATTCAATGCATGAATGATTGCAGATTGATACATTGACTGAATGAAACAATGGCGTATCGTGGATGGAATGTAACATTATACGTTATACAATGAATGAATTCAGATTGTTTCATTGAATGATTGCATTAAGCTCGCGACAACCAATACACCGTTCAAGCTCTGCTCACTGAATGCAGTTTGTTTAGTTGAGTGAATGACAGTAGTTTGAGTCACTGAATGAATAGGCTAAGTTTGTTTCATTCAATCAGTGAATAACGTTTGTTTCATTGAATGAACTGTTGACGCTCGATTTTGTAAACGAAAGAACGCAGGTTGCCTCGTTGAATGAATGCATTAAAGTCCATTCAATGAATGAATGATACAAGCTCTATGCATTGAATTAACACGTAGAGTTTGTTTCATTGATGGCATGATTGCAGTTTGTTTCGTGGATTCATTTGTTGTGTATTTTATTGAATGACGCTGCAATCATTGCTTTTTCGTATGATGTTTGACTCAAAGAATGAATGAATGCAGATGTTTGCGTTCTACTAATGCATTACACTCAAGACAATGAATTAATGATGCAAGCTCCACATATTGACATATCTAGTCGGGTCTGACAGAATGAATGAATGAGAGCAAATCGTTTCATTGAATGTATTTGCTAAGTGTGTTTCATTCAATCAATGAGTAACGTTTGATTCATTGAATATACTATTGACGATTGATTCAGTGCATGAATGATTGCAGAATGATACATTGACTGAATGAACTAAATGTGGTGCTTTGTATGAATGAATGCCGTATGATGGATTGTATGTCGTTTTATAGTTGATACAATGAATGAATTCAGATTGTTTGGTTGAATGATTGCATTAAGCTCGCGACACTCAATGCACGGTACAAGCGCTACACACTGAATGCAGTTTGTTTAGTTGAATGAATGACTGTAGTTTGTGCCACTGAATGAATATGTTTACTTTGTTTCACAGAATCAATGAATAACGTTTTATTCATTGAATATCATATTGACGATTGATTCAATGCATGAATGGTTACAGATTGATACGTTGACTGAATGGACTAAGTTTGTTTCTTAGAATGAATGAAAGGCGTATTATGCATTGTATGTAGTATTATAGTTGATACAATGAATGAGAACAGATTGTTTCGTTGAATGATTGCATTAAGATCGCGACAATCAATTCATGGTACAATCTCTACTCACTGAATGCAGTTTGTTTAGTTGAATGAATGAGTGCAGTGAGTCACTGAATGAATATGTTCAGTTTGTTTCTTTGAATCAATGTAAAACTTTTGGTTCATTGAATATACTATTGACGATTGATTCAATGCATGAATGATTGCAGATTGACTGAATGAACTAAATTTGGTTCTTGTATGGATGAATGCCGTATGATGGATTGTATGTAGTTTTATAGTTGATACAATGAATGCATTCAGATGGTTTAGTTGAATGATTGCATTAAGCTCGCGACACTCAATGCACGAACCAAGCGCTACTCACTGAATGCAGTTTGTTTCTTTCAATGAATGAATGGCGTATTAAGCATTGTATGGAGATACAATGAATGAAAACAGATTGTTTCGTTGAATGATTGCAATAAAATCGCGACAATCAATTCATGTTAAGCTCTACTCACTGAATGCAGTTTGTTTAGTTGAATGAACGACTGCAGTTTGAGTCACTGAATGAGTATGTTCAGTTTGTTTCTTTGCATCAATGACTAACGTTTGATTCATTTAATAAACCTTTGACGATTGATTCAATGCATGAATGGTTACAGATTGTTACATTGACTGAAAGTACTAAGTTTGTTTCTTTGAATGAATAGCGTATTATGCATTGTATGTAGATACAATGAATGAAAACAGATTGTTTCATTGAATGATTGCATTAAGCTGACGAGAACCAATACACCGTTAAAGCTCTATTCACTGAATGCAGTTTGTTTTGTTGAATGAATGAGTGCAGTTTGAGTCACTGAATGAACATGTTTACTTTGTTTCATTGAATCAATGAATAACGTTTTATTCATTGAATATACTATTGACGATTGATTCAATGCATGAATGGTTACAGATTGATACATTGACTGAATGGACTAAGTTTGTTTCTTAGAATGAATGAATGGCGTATTATGCATTGTATGTAGTATTATAGTTGATACAATGAATGACAACAGATTGTTTCGTTGAATGAATGCATTAAGATCGCGACAATCAATTCATGGTACAAGCTCTACTCACTGAATGCAGTTTGTTTAGTTGAATGAATGAGTGCAGTTTGAGTTTGTTTCTTTGTATAACGTTTGGCTCATTGAATATACTATTAACGACTGATTCAATGCATGAATGGTTACACATTGATACATTGACTGAATGTACTAAGTTTGTTTCTTTGAATGAATGAATGAATGGCGTATTATGCATTCTATGTAGAATTATATTCCCGGAATACAATGAATGAAAACACATTGTTTCGTTGAATGATTGCTTTAAGATGGTGACACTCAATGCACGGTACAAGCACTACTCACTGAATGCAGTTTGTTTAGTTGAATGAATGTCTGTAGTTTGTGCCACTGAATGAATATCTTTACTTTGTTTCATTGAATGAACGAATAACGTTTTATTCATTGAATATACTATTGACGATTGATTCAAAGCATGAAAGGTTACAGAATGATACTTTGACTGAATCTACTAAGTTTGTTTCTTTGAATGAATGAATGGCGTATTATGCATTGTATGTAGTATTATAGTTGATACAATGAATGACAACAGATTGCTTCGCTGAATGATTGCATTAAGATCGCGACAATCAATTCATGGTAAGCTCTACTCACTGAATGCAGTTTGTTTAGTTGAATGACCGAATGCCGTTTGTGTCACTGAATCAGTATGTTCAGTTTGTTTCTTTGAATCAATGACTAACGTTTGATTCATTCAATATACCTTTGACGATTGATTCAATGCATGAATGGTTACAGATTGATACATTGATTGAATGTACTAAGTTTGTTTCTTAGAATGAATCAATGGCGTATTATGCATTGTATGTAGATACAATGAATGAAAACATGATTGAATGATTGCATTAAGATCGCGACAATCAATTCATGGTACAAGCTCTACTCACTGAATTCAGTTTGTTTAGTTGAATGAATGAGTGCAGTTTGAGTCACCGAATGAATATGAACAGTTTGTTTCTTTGAATCAATGTATAACGTTTGGCAAATTGAATATACTATTAACGACTGATTCAATGCATGAATGATTGCAGATTGATACATTGACTGAATGAAACAATGGCGTATCGTGGATGGAATGTAACATTATACGTTATACAATGAATGAATTCAGATTGTTTCATTGAATGATTGCATTAAGCTCGCGACAACCAATACACCGTTCAAGCTCTGCTCACTGAATGCAGTTTGTTTAGTTGAGTGAATGACAGTAGTTTGAGTCACTGAATGAATAGGCTAAGTTTGTTTCATTCAATCAGTGAATAACGTTTGTTTCATTGAATGAACTGTTGACGCTCGATTTTGTAAACGAAAGAACGCAGGTTGCCTCGTTGAATGAATGCATTAAAGTCCATTCAATGAATGAATGATACAAGCTCTATGCATTGAATTAACACGTAGAGTTTGTTTCATTGATGGCATGATTGCAGTTTGTTTCGTGGATTCATTTGTTGTGTATTTTATTGAATGACGCTGCAATCATTGCTTTTTCGTATGATGTTTGACTCAAAGAATGAATGAATGCAGATGTTTGCGTTCTACTAATGCATTACACTCAAGACAATGAATTAATGATGCAAGCTCCACATATTGACATATCTAGTCGGGTCTGACAGAATGAATGAATGAGAGCAAATCGTTTCATTGAATGTATTTGCTAAGTGTGTTTCATTCAATCAATGAGTAACGTTTGATTCATTGAATATACTATTGACGATTGATTCAGTGCATGAATGATTGCAGAATGATACATTGACTGAATGAACTAAATGTGGTGCTTTGTATGAATGAATGCCGTATGATGGATTGTATGTCGTTTTATAGTTGATACAATGAATGAATTCAGATTGTTTGGTTGAATGATTGCATTTAGCTCGCGACACTCAATGCACGGTACAAGCGCTACACACTGAATGCAGTTTGTTTAGTTGAATGAATGACTGTAGTTTGTGCCACTGAATGAATATGTTTACTTTGTTTCACAGAATCAATGAATAACGTTTTATTCATTGAATATCATATTGACGATTGATTCAATGCATGAATGGTTACAGATTGATACGTTGACTGAATGGACTAAGTTTGTTTCTTAGAATGAATGAAAGGCGTATTATGCATTGTATGTAGTATTATAGTTGATACAATGAATGAGAACAGATTGTTTCGTTGAATGATTGCATTAAGATCGCGACAATCAATTCATGGTACAATCTCTACTCACTGAATGCAGTTTGTTTAGTTGAATGAATGAGTGCAGTGAGTCACTGAATGAATATGTTCAGTTTGTTTCTTTGAATCAATGTAAAACTTTTGGTTCATTGAATATACTATTGACGATTGATTCAATGCATGAATGATTGCAGATTGACTGAATGAACTAAATTTGGTTCTTGTATGGATGAATGCCGTATGATGGATTGTATGTAGTTTTATAGTTGATACAATGAATGCATTCAGATGGTTTAGTTGAATGATTGCATTAAGCTCGCGACACTCAATGCACGAACCAAGCGCTACTCACTGAATGCAGTTTGTTTCTTTCAATGAATGAATGGCGTATTAAGCATTGTATGGAGATACAATGAATGAAAACAGATTGTTTCGTTGAATGATTGCAATAAAATCGCGACAATCAATTCATGTTAAGCTCTACTCACTGAATGCAGTTTGTTTAGTTGAATGAACGACTGCAGTTTGAGTCACTGAATGAGTATGTTCAGTTTGTTTCTTTGCATCAATGACTAACGTTTGATTCATTTAATAAACCTTTGACGATTGATTCAATGCATGAATGGTTACAGATTGTTACATTGACTGAAAGTACTAAGTTTGTTTCTTTGAATGAATAGCGTATTATGCATTGTATGTAGATACAATGAATGAAAACAGATTGTTTCATTGAATGATTGCATTAAGCTGACGAGAACCAATACACCGTTAAAGCTCTATTCACTGAATGCAGTTTGTTTTGTTGAATGAATGAGTGCAGTTTGAGTCACTGAATGAACATGTTTACTTTGTTTCATTGAATCAATGAATAACGTTTTATTCATTGAATATACTATTGACGATTGATTCAATGCATGAATGGTTACAGATTGATACATTGACTGAATGGACTAAGTTTGTTTCTTAGAATGAATGAATGGCGTATTATGCATTGTATGTAGTATTATAGTTGATACAATGAATGACAACAGATTGTTTAGTTGAATGAATGCATTAAGATCGCGACAATCAATTCATGGTACAAGCTCTACTCACTGAATGCAGTTTGTTTAGTTGAATGAATGAGTGCAGTTTGAGTTTGTTTCTTTGTATAACGTTTGGCTCATTGAATATACTATTAACGACTGATTCAATGCATGAATGGTTACACATTGATACATTGACTGAATGTACTAAGTTTGTTTCTTTGAATGAATGAATGAATGGCGTATTATGCATTCTATGTAGAATTATATTCCCGGAATACAATGAATGAAAACACATTGTTTCGTTGAATGATTGCTTTAAGATGGTGACACTCAATGCACGGTACAAGCACTACTCACTGAATGCAGTTTGTTTAGTTGAATGAATGTCTGTAGTTTGTGCCACTGAATGAATATCTTTACTTTGTTTCATTGAATGAACGAATAACGTTTTATTCATTGAATATACTATTGACGATTGATTCAAAGCATGAAAGGTTACAGAATGATACTTTGACTGAATCTACTAAGTTTGTTTCTTTGAATGAATGAATGGCGTATTATGCATTGTATGTAGTATTATAGTTGATACAATGAATGACAACAGATTGCTTCGCTGAATGATTGCATTAAGATCGCGACAATCAATTCATGGTAAGCTCTACTCACTGAATGCAGTTTGTTTAGTTGAATGACCGAATGCCGTTTGTGTCACTGAATCAGTATGTTCAGTTTGTTTCTTTGAATCAATGACTAACGTTTGATTCATTCAATATACCTTTGACGATTGATTCAATGCATGAATGGTTACAGATTGATACATTGATTGAATGTACTAAGTTTGTTTCTTAGAATGAATCAATGGCGTATTATGCATTGTATGTAGATACAATGAATGAAAACATGATTGAATGATTGCATTAAGATCGCGACAATCAATTCATGGTACAAGCTCTACTCACTGAATTCAGTTTGTTTAGTTGAATGAATGAGTGCAGTTTGAGTCACCGAATGAATATGAACAGTTTGTTTCTTTGAATCAATGTATAACGTTTGGCAAATTGAATATACTATTAACGACTGATTCAATGCATGAATGATTGCAGATTGATACATTGACTGAATGAAACAATGGCGTATCGTGGATGGAATGTAACATTATACGTTATACAATGAATGAATTCAGATTGTTTCATTGAATGATTGCATTAAGCTCGCGACAACCAATACACCGTTCAAGCTCTGCTCACTGAATGCAGTTTGTTTAGTTGAGTGAATGACAGTAGTTTGAGTCACTGAATGAATAGGCTAAGTTTGTTTCATTCAATCAGTGAATAACGTTTGTTTCATTGAATGAACTGTTGACGCTCGATTTTGTAAACGAAAGAACGCAGGTTGCCTCGTTGAATGAATGCATTAAAGTCCATTCAATGAATGAATGATACAAGCTCTATGCATTGAATTAACACGTAGAGTTTGTTTCATTGATGGCATGATTGCAGTTTGTTTCGTGGATTCATTTGTTGTGTATTTTATTGAATGACGCTGCAATCATTGCTTTTTCGTATGATGTTTGACTCAAAGAATGAATGAATGCAGATGTTTGCGTTCTACTAATGCATTACACTCAAGACAATGAATTAATGATGCAAGCTCCACATATTGACATATCTAGTCGGGTCTGACAGAATGAATGAATGAGAGCAAATCGTTTCATTGAATGTATTTGCTAAGTGTGTTTCATTCAATCAATGAGTAACGTTTGATTCATTGAATATACTATTGACGATTGATTCAGTGCATGAATGATTGCAGAATGATACATTGACTGAATGAACTAAATGTGGTGCTTTGTATGAATGAATGCCGTATGATGGATTGTATGTCGTTTTATAGTTGATACAATGAATGAATTCAGATTGTTTGGTTGAATGATTGCATTAAGCTCGCGACACTCAATGCACGGTACAAGCGCTACACACTGAATGCAGTTTGTTTAGTTGAATGAATGACTGTAGTTTGTGCCACTGAATGAATATGTTTACTTTGTTTCACAGAATCAATGAATAACGTTTTATTCATTGAATATCATATTGACGATTGATTCAATGCATGAATGGTTACAGATTGATACGTTGACTGAATGGACTAAGTTTGTTTCTTAGAATGAATGAAAGGCGTATTATGCATTGTATGTAGTATTATAGTTGATACAATGAATGAGAACAGATTGTTTCGTTGAATGATTGCATTAAGATCGCGACAATCAATTCATGGTACAATCTCTACTCACTGAATGCAGTTTGTTTAGTTGAATGAATGAGTGCAGTGAGTCACTGAATGAATATGTTCAGTTTGTTTCTTTGAATCAATGTAAAACTTTTGGTTCATTGAATATACTATTGACGATTGATTCAATGCATGAATGATTGCAGATTGACTGAATGAACTAAATTTGGTTCTTGTATGGATGAATGCCGTATGATGGATTGTATGTAGTTTTATAGTTGATACAATGAATGCATTCAGATGGTTTAGTTGAATGATTGCATTAAGCTCGCGACACTCAATGCACGAACCAAGCGCTACTCACTGAATGCAGTTTGTTTCTTTCAATGAATGAATGGCGTATTAAGCATTGTATGGAGATACAATGAATGAAAACAGATTGTTTCGTTGAATGATTGCAATAAAATCGCGACAATCAATTCATGTTAAGCTCTACTCACTGAATGCAGTTTGTTTAGTTGAATGAACGACTGCAGTTTGAGTCACTGAATGAGTATGTTCAGTTTGTTTCTTTGCATCAATGACTAACGTTTGATTCATTTAATAAACCTTTGACGATTGATTCAATGCATGAATGGTTACAGATTGTTACATTGACTGAAAGTACTAAGTTTGTTTCTTTGAATGAATAGCGTATTATGCATTGTATGTAGATACAATGAATGAAAACAGATTGTTTCATTGAATGATTGCATTAAGCTGACGAGAACCAATACACCGTTAAAGCTCTATTCACTGAATGCAGTTTGTTTTGTTGAATGAATGAGTGCAGTTTGAGTCACTGAATGAACATGTTTACTTTGTTTCATTGAATCAATGAATAACGTTTTATTCATTGAATATACTATTGACGATTGATTCAATGCATGAATGGTTACAGATTGATACATTGACTGAATGGACTAAGTTTGTTTCTTAGAATGAATGAATGGCGTATTATGCATTGTATGTAGTATTATAGTTGATACAATGAATGACAACAGATTGTTTCGTTGAATGAATGCATTAAGATCGCGACAATCAATTCATGGTACAAGCTCTACTCACTGAATGCAGTTTGTTTAGTTGAATGAATGAGTGCAGTTTGAGTTTGTTTCTTTGTATAACGTTTGGCTCATTGAATATACTATTAACGACTGATTCAATGCATGAATGGTTACACATTGATACATTGACTGAATGTACTAAGTTTGTTTCTTTGAATGAATGAATGAATGGCGTATTATGCATTCTATGTAGAATTATATTCCCGGAATACAATGAATGAAAACACATTGTTTCGTTGAATGATTGCTTTAAGATGGTGACACTCAATGCACGGTACAAGCACTACTCACTGAATGCAGTTTGTTTAGTTGAATGAATGTCTGTAGTTTGTGCCACTGAATGAATATCTTTACTTTGTTTCATTGAATGAACGAATAACGTTTTATTCATTGAATATACTATTGACGATTGATTCAAAGCATGAAAGGTTACAGAATGATACTTTGACTGAATCTACTAAGTTTGTTTCTTTGAATGAATGAATGGCGTATTATGCATTGTATGTAGTATTATAGTTGATACAATGAATGACAACAGATTGCTTCGCTGAATGATTGCATTAAGATCGCGACAATCAATTCATGGTAAGCTCTACTCACTGAATGCAGTTTGTTTAGTTGAATGACCGAATGCCGTTTGTGTCACTGAATCAGTATGTTCAGTTTGTTTCTTTGAATCAATGACTAACGTTTGATTCATTCAATATACCTTTGACGATTGATTCAATGCATGAATGGTTACAGATTGATACATTGATTGAATGTACTAAGTTTGTTTCTTAGAATGAATCAATGGCGTATTATGCATTGTATGTAGATACAATGAATGAAAACATGATTGAATGATTGCATTAAGATCGCGACAATCAATTCATGGTACAAGCTCTACTCACTGAATTCAGTTTGTTTAGTTGAATGAATGAGTGCAGTTTGAGTCACCGAATGAATATGAACAGTTTGTTTCTTTGAATCAATGTATAACGTTTGGCAAATTGAATATACTATTAACGACTGATTCAATGCATGAATGATTGCAGATTGATACATTGACTGAATGAAACAATGGCGTATCGTGGATGGAATGTAACATTATACGTTATACAATGAATGAATTCAGATTGTTTCATTGAATGATTGCATTAAGCTCGCGACAACCAATACACCGTTCAAGCTCTGCTCACTGAATGCAGTTTGTTTAGTTGAGTGAATGACAGTAGTTTGAGTCACTGAATGAATAGGCTAAGTTTGTTTCATTCAATCAGTGAATAACGTTTGTTTCATTGAATGAACTGTTGACGCTCGATTTTGTAAACGAAAGAACGCAGGTTGCCTCGTTGAATGAATGCATTAAAGTCCATTCAATGAATGAATGATACAAGCTCTATGCATTGAATTAACACGTAGAGTTTGTTTCATTGATGGCATGATTGCAGTTTGTTTCGTGGATTCATTTGTTGTGTATTTTATTGAATGACGCTGCAATCATTGCTTTTTCGTATGATGTTTGACTCAAAGAATGAATGAATGCAGATGTTTGCGTTCTACTAATGCATTACACTCAAGACAATGAATTAATGATGCAAGCTCCACATATTGACATATCTAGTCGGGTCTGACAGAATGAATGAATGAGAGCAAATCGTTTCATTGAATGTATTTGCTAAGTGTGTTTCATTCAATCAATGAGTAACGTTTGATTCATTGAATATACTATTGACGATTGATTCAGTGCATGAATGATTGCAGAATGATACATTGACTGAATGAACTAAATGTGGTGCTTTGTATGAATGAATGCCGTATGATGGATTGTATGTCGTTTTATAGTTGATACAATGAATGAATTCAGATTGTTTGGTTGAATGATTGCATTAAGCTCGCGACACTCAATGCACGGTACAAGCGCTACACACTGAATGCAGTTTGTTTAGTTGAATGAATGACTGTAGTTTGTGCCACTGAATGAATATGTTTACTTTGTTTCACAGAATCAATGAATAACGTTTTATTCATTGAATATCATATTGACGATTGATTCAATGCATGAATGGTTACAGATTGATACGTTGACTGAATGGACTAAGTTTGTTTCTTAGAATGAATGAAAGGCGTATTATGCATTGTATGTAGTATTATAGTTGATACAATGAATGAGAACAGATTGTTTCGTTGAATGATTGCATTAAGATCGCGACAATCAATTCATGGTACAATCTCTACTCACTGAATGCAGTTTGTTTAGTTGAATGAATGAGTGCAGTGAGTCACTGAATGAATATGTTCAGTTTGTTTCTTTGAATCAATGTAAAACTTTTGGTTCATTGAATATACTATTGACGATTGATTCAATGCATGAATGATTGCAGATTGACTGAATGAACTAAATTTGGTTCTTGTATGGATGAATGCCGTATGATGGATTGTATGTAGTTTTATAGTTGATACAATGAATGCATTCAGATGGTTTAGTTGAATGATTGCATTAAGCTCGCGACACTCAATGCACGAACCAAGCGCTACTCACTGAATGCAGTTTGTTTCTTTCAATGAATGAATGGCGTATTAAGCATTGTATGGAGATACAATGAATGAAAACAGATTGTTTCGTTGAATGATTGCAATAAAATCGCGACAATCAATTCATGTTAAGCTCTACTCACTGAATGCAGTTTGTTTAGTTGAATGAACGACTGCAGTTTGAGTCACTGAATGAGTATGTTCAGTTTGTTTCTTTGCATCAATGACTAACGTTTGATTCATTTAATAAACCTTTGACGATTGATTCAATGCATGAATGGTTACAGATTGTTACATTGACTGAAAGTACTAAGTTTGTTTCTTTGAATGAATAGCGTATTATGCATTGTATGTAGATACAATGAATGAAAACAGATTGTTTCATTGAATGATTGCATTAAGCTGACGAGAACCAATACACCGTTAAAGCTCTATTCACTGAATGCAGTTTGTTTTGTTGAATGAATGAGTGCAGTTTGAGTCACTGAATGAACATGTTTACTTTGTTTCATTGAATCAATGAATAACGTTTTATTCATTGAATATACTATTGACGATTGATTCAATGCATGAATGGTTACAGATTGATACATTGACTGAATGGACTAAGTTTGTTTCTTAGAATGAATGAATGGCGTATTATGCATTGTATGTAGTATTATAGTTGATACAATGAATGACAACAGATTGTTTCGTTGAATGAATGCATTAAGATCGCGACAATCAATTCATGGTACAAGCTCTACTCACTGAATGCAGTTTGTTTAGTTGAATGAATGAGTGCAGTTTGAGTTTGTTTCTTTGTATAACGTTTGGCTCATTGAATATACTATTAACGACTGATTCAATGCATGAATGGTTACACATTGATACATTGACTGAATGTACTAAGTTTGTTTCTTTGAATGAATGAATGAATGGCGTATTATGCATTCTATGTAGAATTATATTCCCGGAATACAATGAATGAAAACACATTGTTTCGTTGAATGATTGCTTTAAGATGGTGACACTCAATGCACGGTACAAGCACTACTCACTGAATGCAGTTTGTTTAGTTGAATGAATGTCTGTAGTTTGTGCCACTGAATGAATATCTTTACTTTGTTTCATTGAATGAACGAATAACGTTTTATTCATTGAATATACTATTGACGATTGATTCAAAGCATGAAAGGTTACAGAATGATACTTTGACTGAATCTACTAAGTTTGTTTCTTTGAATGAATGAATGGCGTATTATGCATTGTATGTAGTATTATAGTTGATACAATGAATGACAACAGATTGCTTCGCTGAATGATTGCATTAAGATCGCGACAATCAATTCATGGTAAGCTCTACTCACTGAATGCAGTTTGTTTAGTTGAATGACCGAATGCCGTTTGTGTCACTGAATCAGTATGTTCAGTTTGTTTCTTTGAATCAATGACTAACGTTTGATTCATTCAATATACCTTTGACGATTGATTCAATGCATGAATGGTTACAGATTGATACATTGATTGAATGTACTAAGTTTGTTTCTTAGAATGAATCAATGGCGTATTATGCATTGTATGTAGATACAATGAATGAAAACATGATTGAATGATTGCATTAAGATCGCGACAATCAATTCATGGTACAAGCTCTACTCACTGAATTCAGTTTGTTTAGTTGAATGAATGAGTGCAGTTTGAGTCACCGAATGAATATGAACAGTTTGTTTCTTTGAATCAATGTCAAACGTTTGGCAAATTGAATATACTATTAACGACTGATTCAATGCATGAATGATTGCAGATTGATACATTGACTGAATGAAACAATGGCGTATCGTGGATGGAATGTAACATTATACGTTATACAATGAATGAATTCAGATTGTTTCATTGAATGATTGCATTAAGCTCGCGACAACCAATACACCGTTCAAGCTCTGCTCACTGAATGCAGTTTGTTTAGTTGAGTGAATGACAGTAGTTTGAGTCACTGAATGAATAGGCTAAGTTTGTTTCATTCAATCAGTGAATAACGTTTGTTTCATTGAATGAACTGTTGACGCTCGATTTTGTAAACGAAAGAACGCAGGTTGCCTCGTTGAATGAATGCATTAAAGTCCATTCAATGAATGAATGATACAAGCTCTATGCATTGAATTAACACGTAGAGTTTGTTTCATTGATGGCATGATTGCAGTTTGTTTCGTGGATTCATTTGTTGTGTATTTTATTGAATGACGCTGCAATCATTGCTTTTTCGTATGATGTTTGACTCAAAGAATGAATGAATGCAGATGTTTGCGTTCTACTAATGCATTACACTCAAGACAATGAATTAATGATGCAAGCTCCACATATTGACATATCTAGTCGGGTCTGACAGAATGAATGAATGAGAGCAAATCGTTTCATTGAATGTATTTGCTAAGTGTGTTTCATTCAATCAATGAGTAACGTTTGATTCATTGAATATACTATTGACGATTGATTCAGTGCATGAATGATTGCAGAATGATACATTGACTGAATGAACTAAATGTGGTGCTTTGTATGAATGAATGCCGTATGATGGATTGTATGTCGTTTTATAGTTGATACAATGAATGAATTCAGATTGTTTGGTTGAATGATTGCATTAAGCTCGCGACACTCAATGCACGGTACAAGCGCTACACACTGAATGCAGTTTGTTTAGTTGAATGAATGACTGTAGTTTGTGCCACTGAATGAATATGTTTACTTTGTTTCACAGAATCAATGAATAACGTTTTATTCATTGAATATCATATTGACGATTGATTCAATGCATGAATGGTTACAGATTGATACGTTGACTGAATGGACTAAGTTTGTTTCTTAGAATGAATGAAAGGCGTATTATGCATTGTATGTAGTATTATAGTTGATACAATGAATGAGAACAGATTGTTTCGTTGAATGATTGCATTAAGATCGCGACAATCAATTCATGGTACAATCTCTACTCACTGAATGCAGTTTGTTTAGTTGAATGAATGAGTGCAGTGAGTCACTGAATGAATATGTTCAGTTTGTTTCTTTGAATCAATGTAAAACTTTTGGTTCATTGAATATACTATTGACGATTGATTCAATGCATGAATGATTGCAGATTGACTGAATGAACTAAATTTGGTTCTTGTATGGATGAATGCCGTATGATGGATTGTATGTAGTTTTATAGTTGATACAATGAATGCATTCAGATGGTTTAGTTGAATGATTGCATTAAGCTCGCGACACTCAATGCACGAACCAAGCGCTACTCACTGAATGCAGTTTGTTTCTTTCAATGAATGAATGGCGTATTAAGCATTGTATGGAGATACAATGAATGAAAACAGATTGTTTCGTTGAATGATTGCAATAAAATCGCGACAATCAATTCATGTTAAGCTCTACTCACTGAATGCAGTTTGTTTAGTTGAATGAACGACTGCAGTTTGAGTCACTGAATGAGTATGTTCAGTTTGTTTCTTTGCATCAATGACTAACGTTTGATTCATTTAATAAACCTTTGACGATTGATTCAATGCATGAATGGTTACAGATTGTTACATTGACTGAAAGTACTAAGTTTGTTTCTTTGAATGAATAGCGTATTATGCATTGTATGTAGATACAATGAATGAAAACAGATTGTTTCATTGAATGATTGCATTAAGCTGACGAGAACCAATACACCGTTAAAGCTCTATTCACTGAATGCAGTTTGTTTTGTTGAATGAATGAGTGCAGTTTGAGTCACTGAATGAACATGTTTACTTTGTTTCATTGAATCAATGAATAACGTTTTATTCATTGAATATACTATTGACGATTGATTCAATGCATGAATGGTTACAGATTGATACATTGACTGAATGGACTAAGTTTGTTTCTTAGAATGAATGAATGGCGTATTATGCATTGTATGTAGTATTATAGTTGATACAATGAATGACAACAGATTGTTTAGTTGAATGAATGCATTAAGATCGCGACAATCAATTCATGGTACAAGCTCTACTCACTGAATGCAGTTTGTTTAGTTGAATGAATGAGTGCAGTTTGAGTTTGTTTCTTTGTATAACGTTTGGCTCATTGAATATACTATTAACGACTGATTCAATGCATGAATGGTTACACATTGATACATTGACTGAATGTACTAAGTTTGTTTCTTGAATGAATGAATGAATGGCGTATTATGCATTCTATGTAGAATTATATTCCCGGAATACAATGAATGAAAACACATTGTTTCGTTGAATGATTGCTTTAAGATGGTGACACTCAATGCACGGTACAAGCACTACTCACTGAATGCAGTTTGTTTAGTTGAATGAATGTCTGTAGTTTGTGCCACTGAATGAATATCTTTACTTTGTTTCATTGAATGAACGAATAACGTTTTATTCATTGAATATACTATTGACGATTGATTCAAAGCATGAAAGGTTACAGAATGATACTTTGACTGAATCTACTAAGTTTGTTTCTTTGAATGAATGAATGGCGTATTATGCATTGTATGTAGTATTATAGTTGATACAATGAATGACAACAGATTGCTTCGCTGAATGATTGCATTAAGATCGCGACAATCAATTCATGGTAAGCTCTACTCACTGAATGCAGTTTGTTTAGTTGAATGACCGAATGCCGTTTGTGTCACTGAATCAGTATGTTCAGTTTGTTTCTTTGAATCAATGACTAACGTTTGATTCATTCAATATACCTTTGACGATTGATTCAATGCATGAATGGTTACAGATTGATACATTGATTGAATGTACTAAGTTTGTTTCTTAGAATGAATCAATGGCGTATTATGCATTGTATGTAGATACAATGAATGAAAACATGATTGAATGATTGCATTAAGATCGCGACAATCAATTCATGGTACAAGCTCTACTCACTGAATTCAGTTTGTTTAGTTGAATGAATGAGTGCAGTTTGAGTCACCGAATGAATATGAACAGTTTGTTTCTTTGAATCAATGTATAACGTTTGGCAAATTGAATATACTATTAACGACTGATTCAATGCATGAATGATTGCAGATTGATACATTGACTGAATGAAACAATGGCGTATCGTGGATGGAATGTAACATTATACGTTATACAATGAATGAATTCAGATTGTTTCATTGAATGATTGCATTAAGCTCGCGACAACCAATACACCGTTCAAGCTCTGCTCACTGAATGCAGTTTGTTTAGTTGAGTGAATGACAGTAGTTTGAGTCACTGAATGAATAGGCTAAGTTTGTTTCATTCAATCAGTGAATAACGTTTGTTTCATTGAATGAACTGTTGACGCTCGATTTTGTAAACGAAAGAACGCAGGTTGCCTCGTTGAATGAATGCATTAAAGTCCATTCAATGAATGAATGATACAAGCTCTATGCATTGAATTAACACGTAGAGTTTGTTTCATTGATGGCATGATTGCAGTTTGTTTCGTGGATTCATTTGTTGTGTATTTTATTGAATGACGCTGCAATCATTGCTTTTTCGTATGATGTTTGACTCAAAGAATGAATGAATGCAGATGTTTGCGTTCTACTAATGCATTACACTCAAGACAATGAATTAATGATGCAAGCTCCACATATTGACATATCTAGTCGGGTCTGACAGAATGAATGAATGAGAGCAAATCGTTTCATTGAATGTATTTGCTAAGTGTGTTTCATTCAATCAATGAGTAACGTTTGATTCATTGAATATACTATTGACGATTGATTCAGTGCATGAATGATTGCAGAATGATACATTGACTGAATGAACTAAATGTGGTGCTTTGTATGAATGAATGCCGTATGATGGATTGTATGTCGTTTTATAGTTGATACAATGAATGAATTCAGATTGTTTGGTTGAATGATTGCATTAAGCTCGCGACACTCAATGCACGGTACAAGCGCTACACACTGAATGCAGTTTGTTTAGTTGAATGAATGACTGTAGTTTGTGCCACTGAATGAATATGTTTACTTTGTTTCACAGAATCAATGAATAACGTTTTATTCATTGAATATCATATTGACGATTGATTCAATGCATGAATGGTTACAGATTGATACGTTGACTGAATGGACTAAGTTTGTTTCTTAGAATGAATGAAAGGCGTATTATGCATTGTATGTAGTATTATAGTTGATACAATGAATGAGAACAGATTGTTTCGTTGAATGATTGCATTAAGATCGCGACAATCAATTCATGGTACAATCTCTACTCACTGAATGCAGTTTGTTTAGTTGAATGAATGAGTGCAGTGAGTCACTGAATGAATATGTTCAGTTTGTTTCTTTGAATCAATGTAAAACTTTTGGTTCATTGAATATACTATTGACGATTGATTCAATGCATGAATGATTGCAGATTGACTGAATGAACTAAATTTGGTTCTTGTATGGATGAATGCCGTATGATGGATTGTATGTAGTTTTATAGTTGATACAATGAATGCATTCAGATGGTTTAGTTGAATGATTGCATTAAGCTCGCGACACTCAATGCACGAACCAAGCGCTACTCACTGAATGCAGTTTGTTTCTTTCAATGAATGAATGGCGTATTAAGCATTGTATGGAGATACAATGAATGAAAACAGATTGTTTCGTTGAATGATTGCAATAAAATCGCGACAATCAATTCATGTTAAGCTCTACTCACTGAATGCAGTTTGTTTAGTTGAATGAACGACTGCAGTTTGAGTCACTGAATGAGTATGTTCAGTTTGTTTCTTTGCATCAATGACTAACGTTTGATTCATTTAATAAACCTTTGACGATTGATTCAATGCATGAATGGTTACAGATTGTTACATTGACTGAAAGTACTAAGTTTGTTTCTTTGAATGAATAGCGTATTATGCATTGTATGTAGATACAATGAATGAAAACAGATTGTTTCATTGAATGATTGCATTAAGCTGACGAGAACCAATACACCGTTAAAGCTCTATTCACTGAATGCAGTTTGTTTTGTTGAATGAATGAGTGCAGTTTGAGTCACTGAATGAACATGTTTACTTTGTTTCATTGAATCAATGAATAACGTTTTATTCATTGAATATACTATTGACGATTGATTCAATGCATGAATGGTTACAGATTGATACATTGACTGAATGGACTAAGTTTGTTTCTTAGAATGAATGAATGGCGTATTATGCATTGTATGTAGTATTATAGTTGATACAATGAATGACAACAGATTGTTTAGTTGAATGAATGCATTAAGATCGCGACAATCAATTCATGGTACAAGCTCTACTCACTGAATGCAGTTTGTTTAGTTGAATGAATGAGTGCAGTTTGAGTTTGTTTCTTTGTATAACGTTTGGCTCATTGAATATACTATTAACGACTGATTCAATGCATGAATGGTTACACATTGATACATTGACTGAATGTACTAAGTTTGTTTCTTTGAATGAATGAATGAATGGCGTATTATGCATTCTATGTAGAATTATATTCCCGGAATACAATGAATGAAAACACATTGTTTCGTTGAATGATTGCTTTAAGATGGTGACACTCAATGCACGGTACAAGCACTACTCACTGAATGCAGTTTGTTTAGTTGAATGAATGTCTGTAGTTTGTGCCACTGAATGAATATCTTTACTTTGTTTCATTGAATGAACGAATAACGTTTTATTCATTGAATATACTATTGACGATTGATTCAAGCATGAAAGGTTACAGAATGATACTTTGACTGAATCTACTAAGTTTGTTTCTTTGAATGAATGAATGGCGTATTATGCATTGTATGTAGTATTATAGTTGATACAATGAATGACAACAGATTGCTTCGCTGAATGATTGCATTAAGATCGCGACAATCAATTCATGGTAAGCTCTACTCACTGAATGCAGTTTGTTTAGTTGAATGACCGAATGCCGTTTGTGTCACTGAATCAGTATGTTCAGTTTGTTTCTTTGAATCAATGACTAACGTTTGATTCATTCAATATACCTTTGACGATTGATTCAATGCATGAATGGTTACAGATTGATACATTGATTGAATGTACTAAGTTTGTTTCTTAGAATGAATCAATGGCGTATTATGCATTGTATGTAGATACAATGAATGAAAACATGATTGAATGATTGCATTAAGATCGCGACAATCAATTCATGGTACAAGCTCTACTCACTGAATTCAGTTTGTTTAGTTGAATGAATGAGTGCAGTTTGAGTCACCGAATGAATATGAACAGTTTGTTTCTTTGAATCAATGTATAACGTTTGGCAAATTGAATATACTATTAACGACTGATTCAATGCATGAATGATTGCAGATTGATACATTGACTGAATGAAACAATGGCGTATCGTGGATGGAATGTAACATTATACGTTATACAATGAATGAATTCAGATTGTTTCATTGAATGATTGCATTAAGCTCGCGACAACCAATACACCGTTCAAGCTCTGCTCACTGAATGCAGTTTGTTTAGTTGAGTGAATGACAGTAGTTTGAGTCACTGAATGAATAGGCTAAGTTTGTTTCATTCAATCAGTGAATAACGTTTGTTTCATTGAATGAACTGTTGACGCTCGATTTTGTAAACGAAAGAACGCAGGTTGCCTCGTTGAATGAATGCATTAAAGTCCATTCAATGAATGAATGATACAAGCTCTATGCATTGAATTAACACGTAGAGTTTGTTTCATTGATGGCATGATTGCAGTTTGTTTCGTGGATTCATTTGTTGTGTATTTTATTGAATGACGCTGCAATCATTGCTTTTTCGTATGATGTTTGACTCAAAGAATGAATGAATGCAGATGTTTGCGTTCTACTAATGCATTACACTCAAGACAATGAATTAATGATGCAAGCTCCACATATTGACATATCTAGTCGGGTCTGACAGAATGAATGAATGAGAGCAAATCGTTTCATTGAATGTATTTGCTAAGTGTGTTTCATTCAATCAATGAGTAACGTTTGATTCATTGAATATACTATTGACGATTGATTCAGTGCATGAATGATTGCAGAATGATACATTGACTGAATGAACTAAATGTGGTGCTTTGTATGAATGAATGCCGTATGATGGATTGTATGTCGTTTTATAGTTGATACAATGAATGAATTCAGATTGTTTGGTTGAATGATTGCATTAAGCTCGCGACACTCAATGCACGGTACAAGCGCTACACACTGAATGCAGTTTGTTTAGTTGAATGAATGACTGTAGTTTGTGCCACTGAATGAATATGTTTACTTTGTTTCACAGAATCAATGAATAACGTTTTATTCATTGAATATCATATTGACGATTGATTCAATGCATGAATGGTTACAGATTGATACGTTGACTGAATGGACTAAGTTTGTTTCTTAGAATGAATGAAAGGCGTATTATGCATTGTATGTAGTATTATAGTTGATACAATGAATGAGAACAGATTGTTTCGTTGAATGATTGCATTAAGATCGCGACAATCAATTCATGGTACAATCTCTACTCACTGAATGCAGTTTGTTTAGTTGAATGAATGAGTGCAGTGAGTCACTGAATGAATATGTTCAGTTTGTTTCTTTGAATCAATGTAAAACTTTTGGTTCATTGAATATACTATTGACGATTGATTCAATGCATGAATGATTGCAGATTGACTGAATGAACTAAATTTGGTTCTTGTATGGATGAATGCCGTATGATGGATTGTATGTAGTTTTATAGTTGATACAATGAATGCATTCAGATGGTTTAGTTGAATGATTGCATTAAGCTCGCGACACTCAATGCACGAACCAAGCGCTACTCACTGAATGCAGTTTGTTTCTTTCAATGAATGAATGGCGTATTAAGCATTGTATGGAGATACAATGAATGAAAACAGATTGTTTCGTTGAATGATTGCAATAAAATCGCGACAATCAATTCATGTTAAGCTCTACTCACTGAATGCAGTTTGTTTAGTTGAATGAACGACTGCAGTTTGAGTCACTGAATGAGTATGTTCAGTTTGTTTCTTTGCATCAATGACTAACGTTTGATTCATTTAATAAACCTTTGACGATTGATTCAATGCATGAATGGTTACAGATTGTTACATTGACTGAAAGTACTAAGTTTGTTTCTTTGAATGAATAGCGTATTATGCATTGTATGTAGATACAATGAATGAAAACAGATTGTTTCATTGAATGATTGCATTAAGCTGACGAGAACCAATACACCGTTAAAGCTCTATTCACTGAATGCAGTTTGTTTTGTTGAATGAATGAGTGCAGTTTGAGTCACTGAATGAACATGTTTACTTTGTTTCATTGAATCAATGAATAACGTTTTATTCATTGAATATACTATTGACGATTGATTCAATGCATGAATGGTTACAGATTGATACATTGACTGAATGGACTAAGTTTGTTTCTTAGAATGAATGAATGGCGTATTATGCATTGTATGTAGTATTATAGTTGATACAATGAATGACAACAGATTGTTTAGTTGAATGAATGCATTAAGATCGCGACAATCAATTCATGGTACAAGCTCTACTCACTGAATGCAGTTTGTTTAGTTGAATGAATGAGTGCAGTTTGAGTTTGTTTCTTTGTATAACGTTTGGCTCATTGAATATACTATTAACGACTGATTCAATGCATGAATGGTTACACATTGATACATTGACTGAATGTACTAAGTTTGTTTCTTTGAATGAATGAATGAATGGCGTATTATGCATTCTATGTAGAATTATATTCCCGGAATACAATGAATGAAAACACATTGTTTCGTTGAATGATTGCTTTAAGATGGTGACACTCAATGCACGGTACAAGCACTACTCACTGAATGCAGTTTGTTTAGTTGAATGAATGTCTGTAGTTTGTGCCACTGAATGAATATCTTTACTTTGTTTCATTGAATGAACGAATAACGTTTTATTCATTGAATATACTATTGACGATTGATTCAAAGCATGAAAGGTTACAGAATGATACTTTGACTGAATCTACTAAGTTTGTTTCTTTGAATGAATGAATGGCGTATTATGCATTGTATGTAGTATTATAGTTGATACAATGAATGACAACAGATTGCTTCGCTGAATGATTGCATTAAGATCGCGACAATCAATTCATGGTAAGCTCTACTCACTGAATGCAGTTTGTTTAGTTGAATGACCGAATGCCGTTTGTGTCACTGAATCAGTATGTTCAGTTTGTTTCTTTGAATCAATGACTAACGTTTGATTCATTCAATATACCTTTGACGATTGATTCAATGCATGAATGGTTACAGATTGATACATTGATTGAATGTACTAAGTTTGTTTCTTAGAATGAATCAATGGCGTATTATGCATTGTATGTAGATACAATGAATGAAAACATGATTGAATGATTGCATTAAGATCGCGACAATCAATTCATGGTACAAGCTCTACTCACTGAATTCAGTTTGTTTAGTTGAATGAATGAGTGCAGTTTGAGTCACCGAATGAATATGAACAGTTTGTTTCTTTGAATCAATGTATAACGTTTGGCAAATTGAATATACTATTAACGACTGATTCAATGCATGAATGATTGCAGATTGATACATTGACTGAATGAAACAATGGCGTATCGTGGATGGAATGTAACATTATACGTTATACAATGAATGAATTCAGATTGTTTCATTGAATGATTGCATTAAGCTCGCGACAACCAATACACCGTTCAAGCTCTGCTCACTGAATGCAGTTTGTTTAGTTGAGTGAATGACAGTAGTTTGAGTCACTGAATGAATAGGCTAAGTTTGTTTCATTCAATCAGTGAATAACGTTTGTTTCATTGAATGAACTGTTGACGCTCGATTTTGTAAACGAAAGAACGCAGGTTGCCTCGTTGAATGAATGCATTAAAGTCCATTCAATGAATGAATGATACAAGCTCTATGCATTGAATTAACACGTAGAGTTTGTTTCATTGATGGCATGATTGCAGTTTGTTTCGTGGATTCATTTGTTGTGTATTTTATTGAATGACGCTGCAATCATTGCTTTTTCGTATGATGTTTGACTCAAAGAATGAATGAATGCAGATGTTTGCGTTCTACTAATGCATTACACTCAAGACAATGAATTAATGATGCAAGCTCCACATATTGACATATCTAGTCGGGTCTGACAGAATGAATGAATGAGAGCAAATCGTTTCATTGAATGTATTTGCTAAGTGTGTTTCATTCAATCAATGAGTAACGTTTGATTCATTGAATATACTATTGACGATTGATTCAGTGCATGAATGATTGCAGAATGATACATTGACTGAATGAACTAAATGTGGTGCTTTGTATGAATGAATGCCGTATGATGGATTGTATGTCGTTTTATAGTTGATACAATGAATGAATTCAGATTGTTTGGTTGAATGATTGCATTAAGCTCGCGACACTCAATGCACGGTACAAGCGCTACACACTGAATGCAGTTTGTTTAGTTGAATGAATGACTGTAGTTTGTGCCACTGAATGAATATGTTTACTTTGTTTCACAGAATCAATGAATAACGTTTTATTCATTGAATATCATATTGACGATTGATTCAATGCATGAATGGTTACAGATTGATACGTTGACTGAATGGACTAAGTTTGTTTCTTAGAATGAATGAAAGGCGTATTATGCATTGTATGTAGTATTATAGTTGATACAATGAATGAGAACAGATTGTTTCGTTGAATGATTGCATTAAGATCGCGACAATCAATTCATGGTACAATCTCTACTCACTGAATGCAGTTTGTTTAGTTGAATGAATGAGTGCAGTGAGTCACTGAATGAATATGTTCAGTTTGTTTCTTTGAATCAATGTAAAACTTTTGGTTCATTGAATATACTATTGACGATTGATTCAATGCATGAATGATTGCAGATTGACTGAATGAACTAAATTTGGTTCTTGTATGGATGAATGCCGTATGATGGATTGTATGTAGTTTTATAGTTGATACAATGAATGCATTCAGATGGTTTAGTTGAATGATTGCATTAAGCTCGCGACACTCAATGCACGAACCAAGCGCTACTCACTGAATGCAGTTTGTTTCTTTCAATGAATGAATGGCGTATTAAGCATTGTATGGAGATACAATGAATGAAAACAGATTGTTTCGTTGAATGATTGCAATAAAATCGCGACAATCAATTCATGTTAAGCTCTACTCACTGAATGCAGTTTGTTTAGTTGAATGAACGACTGCAGTTTGAGTCACTGAATGAGTATGTTCAGTTTGTTTCTTTGCATCAATGACTAACGTTTGATTCATTTAATAAACCTTTGACGATTGATTCAATGCATGAATGGTTACAGATTGTTACATTGACTGAAAGTACTAAGTTTGTTTCTTTGAATGAATAGCGTATTATGCATTGTATGTAGATACAATGAATGAAAACAGATTGTTTCATTGAATGATTGCATTAAGCTGACGAGAACCAATACACCGTTAAAGCTCTATTCACTGAATGCAGTTTGTTTTGTTGAATGAATGAGTGCAGTTTGAGTCACTGAATGAACATGTTTACTTTGTTTCATTGAATCAATGAATAACGTTTTATTCATTGAATATACTATTGACGATTGATTCAATGCATGAATGGTTACAGATTGATACATTGACTGAATGGACTAAGTTTGTTTCTTAGAATGAATGAATGGCGTATTATGCATTGTATGTAGTATTATAGTTGATACAATGAATGACAACAGATTGTTTAGTTGAATGAATGCATTAAGATCGCGACAATCAATTCATGGTACAAGCTCTACTCACTGAATGCAGTTTGTTTAGTTGAATGAATGAGTGCAGTTTGAGTTTGTTTCTTTGTATAACGTTTGGCTCATTGAATATACTATTAACGACTGATTCAATGCATGAATGGTTACACATTGATACATTGACTGAATGTACTAAGTTTGTTTCTTTGAATGAATGAATGAATGGCGTATTATGCATTCTATGTAGAATTATATTCCCGGAATACAATGAATGAAAACACATTGTTTCGTTGAATGATTGCTTTAAGATGGTGACACTCAATGCACGGTACAAGCACTACTCACTGAATGCAGTTTGTTTAGTTGAATGAATGTCTGTAGTTTGTGCCACTGAATGAATATCTTTACTTTGTTTCATTGAATGAACGAATAACGTTTTATTCATTGAATATACTATTGACGATTGATTCAAAGCATGAAAGGTTACAGAATGATACTTTGACTGAATCTACTAAGTTTGTTTCTTTGAATGAATGAATGGCGTATTATGCATTGTATGTAGTATTATAGTTGATACAATGAATGACAACAGATTGCTTCGCTGAATGATTGCATTAAGATCGCGACAATCAATTCATGGTAAGCTCTACTCACTGAATGCAGTTTGTTTAGTTGAATGACCGAATGCCGTTTGTGTCACTGAATCAGTATGTGCAGTTTGTTTCTTTGAATCAATGACTAACGTTTGATTCATTCAATATACCTTTGACGATTGATTCAATGCATGAATGGTTACAGATTGATACATTGATTGAATGTACTAAGTTTGTTTCTTAGAATGAATCAATGGCGTATTATGCATTGTATGTAGATACAATGAATGAAAACATGATTGAATGATTGCATTAAGATCGCGACAATCAATTCATGGTACAAGCTCTACTCACTGAATTCAGTTTGTTTAGTTGAATGAATGAGTGCAGTTTGAGTCACCGAATGAATATGAACAGTTTGTTTCTTTGAATCAATGTATAACGTTTGGCAAATTGAATATACTATTAACGACTGATTCAATGCATGAATGATTGCAGATTGATACATTGACTGAATGAAACAATGGCGTATCGTGGATGGAATGTAACATTATACGTTATACAATGAATGAATTCAGATTGTTTCATTGAATGATTGCATTAAGCTCGCGACAACCAATACACCGTTCAAGCTCTGCTCACTGAATGCAGTTTGTTTAGTTGAGTGAATGACAGTAGTTTGAGTCACTGAATGAATAGGCTAAGTTTGTTTCATTCAATCAGTGAATAACGTTTGTTTCATTGAATGAACTGTTGACGCTCGATTTTGTAAACGAAAGAACGCAGGTTGCCTCGTTGAATGAATGCATTAAAGTCCATTCAATGAATGAATGATACAAGCTCTATGCATTGAATTAACACGTAGAGTTTGTTTCATTGATGGCATGATTGCAGTTTGTTTCGTGGATTCATTTGTTGTGTATTTTATTGAATGACGCTGCAATCATTGCTTTTTCGTATGATGTTTGACTCAAAGAATGAATGAATGCAGATGTTTGCGTTCTACTAATGCATTACACTCAAGACAATGAATTAATGATGCAAGCTCCACATATTGACATATCTAGTCGGGTCTGACAGAATGAATGAATGAGAGCAAATCGTTTCATTGAATGTATTTGCTAAGTGTGTTTCATTCAATCAATGAGTAACGTTTGATTCATTGAATATACTATTGACGATTGATTCAGTGCATGAATGATTGCAGAATGATACATTGACTGAATGAACTAAATGTGGTGCTTTGTATGAATGAATGCCGTATGATGGATTGTATGTCGTTTTATAGTTGATACAATGAATGAATTCAGATTGTTTGGTTGAATGATTGCATTAAGCTCGCGACACTCAATGCACGGTACAAGCGCTACACACTGAATGCAGTTTGTTTAGTTGAATGAATGACTGTAGTTTGTGCCACTGAATGAATATGTTTACTTTGTTTCACAGAATCAATGAATAACGTTTTATTCATTGAATATCATATTGACGATTGATTCAATGCATGAATGGTTACAGATTGATACGTTGACTGAATGGACTAAGTTTGTTTCTTAGAATGAATGAAAGGCGTATTATGCATTGTATGTAGTATTATAGTTGATACAATGAATGAGAACAGATTGTTTCGTTGAATGATTGCATTAAGATCGCGACAATCAATTCATGGTACAATCTCTACTCACTGAATGCAGTTTGTTTAGTTGAATGAATGAGTGCAGTGAGTCACTGAATGAATATGTTCAGTTTGTTTCTTTGAATCAATGTAAAACTTTTGGTTCATTGAATATACTATTGACGATTGATTCAATGCATGAATGATTGCAGATTGACTGAATGAACTAAATTTGGTTCTTGTATGGATGAATGCCGTATGATGGATTGTATGTAGTTTTATAGTTGATACAATGAATGCATTCAGATGGTTTAGTTGAATGATTGCATTAAGCTCGCGACACTCAATGCACGAACCAAGCGCTACTCACTGAATGCAGTTTGTTTCTTTCAATGAATGAATGGCGTATTAAGCATTGTATGGAGATACAATGAATGAAAACAGATTGTTTCGTTGAATGATTGCAATAAAATCGCGACAATCAATTCATGTTAAGCTCTACTCACTGAATGCAGTTTGTTTAGTTGAATGAACGACTGCAGTTTGAGTCACTGAATGAGTATGTTCAGTTTGTTTCTTTGCATCAATGACTAACGTTTGATTCATTTAATAAACCTTTGACGATTGATTCAATGCATGAATGGTTACAGATTGTTACATTGACTGAAAGTACTAAGTTTGTTTCTTTGAATGAATAGCGTATTATGCATTGTATGTAGATACAATGAATGAAAACAGATTGTTTCATTGAATGATTGCATTAAGCTGACGAGAACCAATACACCGTTAAAGCTCTATTCACTGAATGCAGTTTGTTTTGTTGAATGAATGAGTGCAGTTTGAGTCACTGAATGAACATGTTTACTTTGTTTCATTGAATCAATGAATAACGTTTTATTCATTGAATATACTATTGACGATTGATTCAATGCATGAATGGTTACAGATTGATACATTGACTGAATGGACTAAGTTTGTTTCTTAGAATGAATGAATGGCGTATTATGCATTGTATGTAGTATTATAGTTGATACAATGAATGACAACAGATTGTTTAGTTGAATGAATGCATTAAGATCGCGACAATCAATTCATGGTACAAGCTCTACTCACTGAATGCAGTTTGTTTAGTTGAATGAATGAGTGCAGTTTGAGTTTGTTTCTTTGTATAACGTTTGGCTCATTGAATATACTATTAACGACTGATTCAATGCATGAATGGTTACACATTGATACATTGACTGAATGTACTAAGTTTGTTTCTTTGAATGAATGAATGAATGGCGTATTATGCATTCTATGTAGAATTATATTCCCGGAATACAATGAATGAAAACACATTGTTTCGTTGAATGATTGCTTTAAGATGGTGACACTCAATGCACGGTACAAGCACTACTCACTGAATGCAGTTTGTTTAGTTGAATGAATGTCTGTAGTTTGTGCCACTGAATGAATATCTTTACTTTGTTTCATTGAATGAACGAATAACGTTTTATTCATTGAATATACTATTGACGATTGATTCAAAGCATGACTGAATCTACTAAGTTTGTTTCTTTGAATGAATGAATGGCGTATTATGCATTGTATGTAGTATTATAGTTGATACAATGAATGACAACAGATTGCTTCGCTGAATGATTGCATTAAGATCGCGACAATCAATTCATGGTAAGCTCTACTCACTGAATGCAGTTTGTTTAGTTGAATGACCGAATGCCGTTTGTGTCACTGAATCAGTATGTTCAGTTTGTTTCTTTGAATCAATGACTAACGTTTGATTCATTCAATATACCTTTGACGATTGATTCAATGCATGAATTGATTGAATGTACTAAGTTTGTTTCTTAGAATGAATCAATGGCGTATTATGCATTGTATGTAGATACAATGAATGAAAACATGATTGAATGATTGCATTAAGATCGCGACAATCAATTCATGGTACAAGCTCTACTCACTGAATTCAGTTTGTTTAGTTGGATGAATGAGTGCAGTTTGAGTCACCGAATGAATATGAACAGTTTGTTTCTTTGAATCAATGTATAACGTTTGGCAAATTGAATATACTATTAACGACTGATTCAATGCATGAATGATTGCAGATTGATACATTGACTGAATGAAACAATGGCGTATCGTGGATGGAATGTAACATTATACGTTATACAATGAATGAATTCAGATTGTTTCATTGAATGATTGCATTAAGCTCGCGACAACCAATACACCGTTCAAGCTCTGCTCACTGAATGCAGTTTGTTTAGTTGAGTGAATGACAGTAGTTTGAGTCACTGAATGAATAGGCTAAGTTTGTTTCATTCAATCAGTGAATAACGTTTGTTTCATTGAATGAACTGTTGACGCTCGATTTTGTAAACGAAAGAACGCAGGTTGCCTCGTTGAATGAATGCATTAAAGTCCATTCAATGAATGAATGATACAAGCTCTATGCATTGAATTAACACGTAGAGTTTGTTTCATTGATGGCATGATTGCAGTTTGTTTCGTGGATTCATTTGTTGTGTATTTTATTGAATGACGCTGCAATCATTGCTTTTTCGTATGATGTTTGACTCAAAGAATGAATGAATGCAGATGTTTGCGTTCTACTAATGCATTACACTCAAGACAATGAATTAATGATGCAAGCTCCACATATTGACATATCTAGTCGGGTCTGACAGAATGAATGAATGAGAGCAAATCGTTTCATTGAATGTATTTGCTAAGTGTGTTTCATTCAATCAATGAGTAACGTTTGATTCATTGAATATACTATTGACGATTGATTCAGTGCATGAATGATTGCAGAATGATACATTGACTGAATGAACTAAATGTGGTGCTTTGTATGAATGAATGCCGTATGATGGATTGTATGTCGTTTTATAGTTGATACAATGAATGAATTCAGATTGTTTGGTTGAATGATTGCATTAAGCTCGCGACACTCAATGCACGGTACAAGCGCTACACACTGAATGCAGTTTGTTTAGTTGAATGAATGACTGTAGTTTGTGCCACTGAATGAATATGTTTACTTTGTTTCACAGAATCAATGAATAACGTTTTATTCATTGAATATCATATTGACGATTGATTCAATGCATGAATGGTTACAGATTGATACGTTGACTGAATGGACTAAGTTTGTTTCTTAGAATGAATGAAAGGCGTATTATGCATTGTATGTAGTATTATAGTTGATACAATGAATGAGAACAGATTGTTTCGTTGAATGATTGCATTAAGATCGCGACAATCAATTCATGGTACAATCTCTACTCACTGAATGCAGTTTGTTTAGTTGAATGAATGAGTGCAGTGAGTCACTGAATGAATATGTTCAGTTTGTTTCTTTGAATCAATGTAAAACTTTTGGTTCATTGAATATACTATTGACGATTGATGCATGAATGATTGCAGATTGACTGAATGAACTAAATTTGGTTCTTGTATGGATGAATGCCGTATGATGGATTGTATGTAGTTTTATAGTTGATACAATGAATGCATTCAGATGGTTTAGTTGAATGATTGCATTAAGCTCGCGACACTCAATGCACGAACCAAGCGCTACTCACTGAATGCAGTTTGTTTCTTTCAATGAATGAATGGCGTATTAAGCATTGTATGGAGATACAATGAATGAAAACAGATTGTTTCGTTGAATGATTGCAATAAAATCGCGACAATCAATTCATGTTAAGCTCTACTCACTGAATGCAGTTTGTTTAGTTGAATGAACGACTGCAGTTTGAGTCACTGAATGAGTATGTTCAGTTTGTTTCTTTGCATCAATGACTAACGTTTGATTCATTTAATAAACCTTTGACGATTGATTCAATGCATGAATGGTTACAGATTGTTACATTGACTGAAAGTACTAAGTTTGTTTCTTTGAATGAATAGCGTATTATGCATTGTATGTAGATACAATGAATGAAAACAGATTGTTTCATTGAATGATTGCATTAAGCTGACGAGAACCAATACACCGTTAAAGCTCTATTCACTGAATGCAGTTTGTTTTGTTGAATGAATGAGTGCAGTTTGAGTCACTGAATGAACATGTTTACTTTGTTTCATTGAATCAATGAATAACGTTTTATTCATTGAATATACTATTGACGATTGATTCAATGCATGAATGGTTACAGATTGATACATTGACTGAATGGACTAAGTTTGTTTCTTAGAATGAATGAATGGCGTATTATGCATTGTATGTAGTATTATAGTTGATACAATGAATGACAACAGATTGTTTAGTTGAATGAATGCATTAAGATCGCGACAATCAATTCATGGTACAAGCTCTACTCACTGAATGCAGTTTGTTTAGTTGAATGAATGAGTGCAGTTTGAGTTTGTTTCTTTGTATAACGTTTGGCTCATTGAATATACTATTAACGACTGATTCAATGCATGAATGGTTACACATTGATACATTGACTGAATGTACTAAGTTTGTTTCTTTGAATGAATGAATGAATGGCGTATTATGCATTCTATGTAGAATTATATTCCCGGAATACAATGAATGAAAACACATTGTTTCGTTGAATGATTGCTTTAAGATGGTGACACTCAATGCACGGTACAAGCACTACTCACTGAATGCAGTTTGTTTAGTTGAATGAATGTCTGTAGTTTGTGCCACTGAATGAATATCTTTACTTTGTTTCATTGAATGAACGAATAACGTTTTATTCATTGAATATACTATTGACGATTGATTCAAAGCATGACTGAATCTACTAAGTTTGTTTCTTTGAATGAATGAATGGCGTATTATGCATTGTATGTAGTATTATAGTTGATACAATGAATGACAACAGATTGCTTCGCTGAATGATTGCATTAAGATCGCGACAATCAATTCATGGTAAGCTCTACTCACTGAATGCAGTTTGTTTAGTTGAATGACCGAATGCCGTTTGTGTCACTGAATCAGTATGTTCAGTTTGTTTCTTTGAATCAATGACTAACGTTTGATTCATTCAATATACCTTTGACGATTGATTCAATGCATGAATTGATTGAATGTACTAAGTTTGTTTCTTAGAATGAATCAATGGCGTATTATGCATTGTATGTAGATACAATGAATGAAAACATGATTGAATGATTGCATTAAGATCGCGACAATCAATTCATGGTACAAGCTCTACTCACTGAATTCAGTTTGTTTAGTTGGATGAATGAGTGCAGTTTGAGTCACCGAATGAATATGAACAGTTTGTTTCTTTGAATCAATGTATAACGTTTGGCAAATTGAATATACTATTAACGACTGATTCAATGCATGAATGATTGCAGATTGATACATTGACTGAATGAAACAATGGCGTATCGTGGATGGAATGTAACATTATACGTTATACAATGAATGAATTCAGATTGTTTCATTGAATGATTGCATTAAGCTCGCGACAACCAATACACCGTTCAAGCTCTGCTCACTGAATGCAGTTTGTTTAGTTGAGTGAATGACAGTAGTTTGAGTCACTGAATGAATAGGCTAAGTTTGTTTCATTCAATCAGTGAATAACGTTTGTTTCATTGAATGAACTGTTGACGCTCGATTTTGTAAACGAAAGAACGCAGGTTGCCTCGTTGAATGAATGCATTAAAGTCCATTCAATGAATGAATGATACAAGCTCTATGCATTGAATTAACACGTAGAGTTTGTTTCATTGATGGCATGATTGCAGTTTGTTTCGTGGATTCATTTGTTGTGTATTTTATTGAATGACGCTGCAATCATTGCTTTTTCGTATGATGTTTGACTCAAAGAATGAATGAATGCAGATGTTTGCGTTCTACTAATGCATTACACTCAAGACAATGAATTAATGATGCAAGCTCCACATATTGACATATCTAGTCGGGTCTGACAGAATGAATGAATGAGAGCAAATCGTTTCATTGAATGTATTTGCTAAGTGTGTTTCATTCAATCAATGAGTAACGTTTGATTCATTGAATATACTATTGACGATTGATTCAGTGCATGAATGATTGCAGAATGATACATTGACTGAATGAACTAAATGTGGTGCTTTGTATGAATGAATGCCGTATGATGGATTGTATGTCGTTTTATAGTTGATACAATGAATGAATTCAGATTGTTTGGTTGAATGATTGCATTAAGCTCGCGACACTCAATGCACGGTACAAGCGCTACACACTGAATGCAGTTTGTTTAGTTGAATGAATGACTGTAGTTTGTGCCACTGAATGAATATGTTTACTTTGTTTCACAGAATCAATGAATAACGTTTTATTCATTGAATATCATATTGACGATTGATTCAATGCATGAATGGTTACAGATTGATACGTTGACTGAATGGACTAAGTTTGTTTCTTAGAATGAATGAAAGGCGTATTATGCATTGTATGTAGTATTATAGTTGATACAATGAATGAGAACAGATTGTTTCGTTGAATGATTGCATTAAGATCGCGACAATCAATTCATGGTACAATCTCTACTCACTGAATGCAGTTTGTTTAGTTGAATGAATGAGTGCAGTGAGTCACTGAATGAATATGTTCAGTTTGTTTCTTTGAATCAATGTAAAACTTTTGGTTCATTGAATATACTATTGACGATTGATTCAATGCATGAATGATTGCAGATTGACTGAATGAACTAAATTTGGTTCTTGTATGGATGAATGCCGTATGATGGATTGTATGTAGTTTTATAGTTGATACAATGAATGCATTCAGATGGTTTAGTTGAATGATTGCATTAAGCTCGCGACACTCAATGCACGAACCAAGCGCTACTCACTGAATGCAGTTTGTTTCTTTCAATGAATGAATGGCGTATTAAGCATTGTATGGAGATACAATGAATGAAAACAGATTGTTTCGTTGAATGATTGCAATAAAATCGCGACAATCAATTCATGTTAAGCTCTACTCACTGAATGCAGTTTGTTTAGTTGAATGAACGACTGCAGTTTGAGTCACTGAATGAGTATGTTCAGTTTGTTTCTTTGCATCAATGACTAACGTTTGATTCATTTAATAAACCTTTGACGATTGATTCAATGCATGAATGGTTACAGATTGTTACATTGACTGAAAGTACTAAGTTTGTTTCTTTGAATGAATAGCGTATTATGCATTGTATGTAGATACAATGAATGAAAACAGATTGTTTCATTGAATGATTGCATTAAGCTGACGAGAACCAATACACCGTTAAAGCTCTATTCACTGAATGCAGTTTGTTTTGTTGAATGAATGAGTGCAGTTTGAGTCACTGAATGAACATGTTTACTTTGTTTCATTGAATCAATGAATAACGTTTTATTCATTGAATATACTATTGACGATTGATTCAATGCATGAATGGTTACAGATTGATACATTGACTGAATGGACTAAGTTTGTTTCTTAGAATGAATGAATGGCGTATTATGCATTGTATGTAGTATTATAGTTGATACAATGAATGACAACAGATTGTTTCGTTGAATGAATGCATTAAGATCGCGACAATCAATTCATGGTACAAGCTCTACTCACTGAATGCAGTTTGTTTAGTTGAATGAATGAGTGCAGTTTGAGTTTGTTTCTTTGTATAACGTTTGGCTGATTGAATATACTATTAACGACTGATTCAATGCATGAATGGTTACACATTGATACATTGACTGAATGTACTAAGTTTGTTTCTTTGAATGAATGAATGAATGGCGTATTATGCATTCTATGTAGAATTATATTCCCGGAATACAATGAATGAAAACACATTGTTTCGTTGAATGATTGCTTTAAGATGGTGACACTCAATGCACGGTACAAGCACTACTCACTGAATGCAGTTTGTTTAGTTGAATGAATGTCTGTAGTTTGTGCCACTGAATGAATATCTTTACTTTGTTTCATTGAATGAACGAATAACGTTTTATTCATTGAATATACTATTGACGATTGATTCAAAGCATGACTGAATCTACTAAGTTTGTTTCTTTGAATGAATGAATGGCGTATTATGCATTGTATGTAGTATTATAGTTGATACAATGAATGACAACAGATTGCTTCGCTGAATGATTGCATTAAGATCGCGACAATCAATTCATGGTAAGCTCTACTCACTGAATGCAGTTTGTTTAGTTGAATGACCGAATGCCGTTTGTGTCACTGAATCAGTATGTTCAGTTTGTTTCTTTGAATCAATGACTAACGTTTGATTCATTCAATATACCTTTGACGATTGATTCAATGCATGAATGGTTACAGATTGATACATTGATTGAATGTACTAAGTTTGTTTCTTAGAATGAATCAATGGCGTATTATGCATTGTATGTAGATACAATGAATGAAAACATGATTGAATGATTGCATTAAGATCGCGACAATCAATTCATGGTACAAGCTCTACTCACTGAATTCAGTTTGTTTAGTTGGATGAATGAGTGCAGTTTGAGTCACCGAATGAATATGAACAGTTTGTTTCTTTGAATCAATGTATAACGTTTGGCAAATTGAATATACTATTAACGACTGATTCAATGCATGAATGATTGCAGATTGATACATTGACTGAATGAAACAATGGCGTATCGTGGATGGAATGTAACATTATACGTTATACAATGAATGAATTCAGATTGTTTCATTGAATGATTGCATTAAGCTCGCGACAACCAATACACCGTTCAAGCTCTGCTCACTGAATGCAGTTTGTTTAGTTGAGTGAATGACAGTAGTTTGAGTCACTGAATGAATAGGCTAAGTTTGTTTCATTCAATCAGTGAATAACGTTTGTTTCATTGAATGAACTGTTGACGCTCGATTTTGTAAACGACAGAACGCAGGTTGCCTCGTTGAATGAATGCATTAAAGTCCATTCAATGAATGAATGATACAAGCTCTATGCATTGAATTAACACGTAGAGTTTGTTTCATTGATGGCATGATTGCAGTTTGTTTCGTGGATTCATTTGTTGTGTATTTTATTGAATGACGCTGCAATCATTGCTTTTTCGTATGATGTTTGACTCAAAGAATGAATGAATGCAGATGTTTGCGTTCTACTAATGCATTACACTCAAGACAATGAATTAATGATGCAAGCTCCACATATTGACATATCTAGTCGGGTCTGACAGAATGAATGAATGAGAGCAAATCGTTTCATTGAATGTATTTGCTAAGTGTGTTTCATTCAATCAATGAGTAACGTTTGATTCATTGAATATACTATTGACGATTGATTCAGTGCATGAATGATTGCAGAATGATACATTGACTGAATGAACTAAATGTGGTGCTTTGTATGAATGAATGCCGTATGATGGATTGTATGTCGTTTTATAGTTGATACAATGAATGAATTCAGATTGTTTGGTTGAATGATTGCATTTAGCTCGCGACACTCAATGCACGGTACAAGCGCTACACACTGAATGCAGTTTGTTTAGTTGAATGAATGACTGTAGTTTGTGCCACTGAATGAATATGTTTACTTTGTTTCACAGAATCAATGAATAACGTTTTATTCATTGAATATCATATTGACGATTGATTCAATGCATGAATGGTTACAGATTGATACGTTGACTGAATGGACTAAGTTTGTTTCTTAGAATGAATGAAAGGCGTATTATGCATTGTATGTAGTATTATAGTTGATACAATGAATGAGAACAGATTGTTTCGTTGAATGATTGCATTAAGATCGCGACAATCAATTCATGGTACAATCTCTACTCACTGAATGCAGTTTGTTTAGTTGAATGAATGAGTGCAGTGAGTCACTGAATGAATATGTTCAGTTTGTTTCTTTGAATCAATGTAAAACTTTTGGTTCATTGAATATACTATTGACGATTGATTCAATGCATGAATGATTGCAGATTGACTGAATGAACTAAATTTGGTTCTTGTATGGATGAATGCCGTATGATGGATTGTATGTAGTTTTATAGTTGATACAATGAATGCATTCAGATGGTTTAGTTGAATGATTGCATTAAGCTCGCGACACTCAATGCACGAACCAAGCGCTACTCACTGAATGCAGTTTGTTTCTTTCAATGAATGAATGGCGTATTAAGCATTGTATGGAGATACAATGAATGAAAACAGATTGTTTCGTTGAATGATTGCAATAAAATCGCGACAATCAATTCATGTTAAGCTCTACTCACTGAATGCAGTTTGTTTAGTTGAATGAACGACTGCAGTTTGAGTCACTGAATGAGTATGTTCAGTTTGTTTCTTTGCATCAATGACTAACGTTTGATTCATTTAATAAACCTTTGACGATTGATTCAATGCATGAATGGTTACAGATTGTTACATTGACTGAAAGTACTAAGTTTGTTTCTTTGAATGAATAGCGTATTATGCATTGTATGTAGATACAATGAATGAAAACAGATTGTTTCATTGAATGATTGCATTAAGCTGACGAGAACCAATACACCGTTAAAGCTCTATTCACTGAATGCAGTTTGTTTTGTTGAATGAATGAGTGCAGTTTGAGTCACTGAATGAACATGTTTACTTTGTTTCATTGAATCAATGAATAACGTTTTATTCATTGAATATACTATTGACGATTGATTCAATGCATGAATGGTTACAGATTGATACATTGACTGAATGGACTAAGTTTGTTTCTTAGAATGAATGAATGGCGTATTATGCATTGTATGTAGTATTATAGTTGATACAATGAATGACAACAGATTGTTTCGTTGAATGAATGCATTAAGATCGCGACAATCAATTCATGGTACAAGCTCTACTCACTGAATGCAGTTTGTTTAGTTGAATGAATGAGTGCAGTTTGAGTTTGTTTCTTTGTATAACGTTTGGCTCATTGAATATACTATTAACGACTGATTCAATGCATGAATGGTTACACATTGATACATTGACTGAATGTACTAAGTTTGTTTCTTTGAATGAATGAATGAATGGCGTATTATGCATTCTATGTAGAATTATATTCCCGGAATACAATGAATGAAAACACATTGTTTCGTTGAATGATTGCTTTAAGATGGTGACACTCAATGCACGGTACAAGCACTACTCACTGAATGCAGTTTGTTTAGTTGAATGAATGTCTGTAGTTTGTGCCACTGAATGAATATCTTTACTTTGTTTCATTGAATGAACGAATAACGTTTTATTCATTGAATATACTATTGACGATTGATTCAAAGCATGACTGAATCTACTAAGTTTGTTTCTTTGAATGAATGAATGGCGTATTATGCATTGTATGTAGTATTATAGTTGATACAATGAATGACAACAGATTGCTTCGCTGAATGATTGCATTAAGATCGCGACAATCAATTCATGGTAAGCTCTACTCACTGAATGCAGTTTGTTTAGTTGAATGACCGAATGCCGTTTGTGTCACTGAATCAGTATGTTCAGTTTGTTTCTTTGAATCAATGACTAACGTTTGATTCATTCAATATACCTTTGACGATTGATTCAATGCATGAATGGTTACAGATTGATACATTGATTGAATGTACTAAGTTTGTTTCTTAGAATGAATCAATGGCGTATTATGCATTGTATGTAGATACAATGAATGAAAACATGATTGAATGATTGCATTAAGATCGCGACAATCAATTCATGGTACAAGCTCTACTCACTGAATTCAGTTTGTTTAGTTGGATGAATGAGTGCAGTTTGAGTCACCGAATGAATATGAACAGTTTGTTTCTTTGAATCAATGTATAACGTTTGGCAAATTGAATATACTATTAACGACTGATTCAATGCATGAATGATTGCAGATTGATACATTGACTGAATGAAACAATGGCGTATCGTGGATGGAATGTAACATTATACGTTATACAATGAATGAATTCAGATTGTTTCATTGAATGATTGCATTAAGCTCGCGACAACCAATACACCGTTCAAGCTCTGCTCACTGAATGCAGTTTGTTTAGTTGAGTGAATGACAGTAGTTTGAGTCACTGAATGAATAGGCTAAGTTTGTTTCATTCAATCAGTGAATAACGTTTGTTTCATTGAATGAACTGTTGACGCTCGATTTTGTAAACGAAAGAACGCAGGTTGCCTCGTTGAATGAATGCATTAAAGTCCATTCAATGAATGAATGATACAAGCTCTATGCATTGAATTAACACGTAGAGTTTGTTTCATTGATGGCATGATTGCAGTTTGTTTCGTGGATTCATTTGTTGTGTATTTTATTGAATGACGCTGCAATCATTGCTTTTTCGTATGATGTTTGACTCAAAGAATGAATGAATGCAGATGTTTGCGTTCTACTAATGCATTACACTCAAGACAATGAATTAATGATGCAAGCTCCACATATTGACATATCTAGTCGGGTCTGACAGAATGAATGAATGAGAGCAAATCGTTTCATTGAATGTATTTGCTAAGTGTGTTTCATTCAATCAATGAGTAACGTTTGATTCATTGAATATACTATTGACGATTGATTCAGTGCATGAATGATTGCAGAATGATACATTGACTGAATGAACTAAATGTGGTGCTTTGTATGAATGAATGCCGTATGATGGATTGTATGTCGTTTTATAGTTGATACAATGAATGAATTCAGATTGTTTGGTTGAATGATTGCATTAAGCTCGCGACACTCAATGCACGGTACAAGCGCTACACACTGAATGCAGTTTGTTTAGTTGAATGAATGACTGTAGTTTGTGCCACTGAATGAATATGTTTACTTTGTTTCACAGAATCAATGAATAACGTTTTATTCATTGAATATCATATTGACGATTGATTCAATGCATGAATGGTTACAGATTGATACGTTGACTGAATGGACTAAGTTTGTTTCTTAGAATGAATGAAAGGCGTATTATGCATTGTATGTAGTATTATAGTTGATACAATGAATGAGAACAGATTGTTTCGTTGAATGATTGCATTAAGATCGCGACAATCAATTCATGGTACAATCTCTACTCACTGAATGCAGTTTGTTTAGTTGAATGAATGAGTGCAGTGAGTCACTGAATGAATATGTTCAGTTTGTTTCTTTGAATCAATGTAAAACTTTTGCTTCATTGAATATACTATTGACGATTGATTCAATGCATGAATGATTGCAGATTGACTGAATGAACTAAATTTGGTTCTTGTATGGATGAATGCCGTATGATGGATTGTATGTAGTTTTATAGTTGATACAATGAATGCATTCAGATGGTTTAGTTGAATGATTGCATTAAGCTCGCGACACTCAATGCACGAACCAAGCGCTACTCACTGAATGCAGTTTGTTTCTTTCAATGAATGAATGGCGTATTAAGCATTGTATGGAGATACAATGAATGAAAACAGATTGTTTCGTTGAATGATTGCAATAAAATCGCGACAATCAATTCATGTTAAGCTCTACTCACTGAATGCAGTTTGTTTAGTTGAATGAACGACTGCAGTTTGAGTCACTGAATGAGTATGTTCAGTTTGTTTCTTTGCATCAATGACTAACGTTTGATTCATTTAATAAACCTTTGACGATTGATTCAATGCATGAATGGTTACAGATTGTTACATTGACTGAAAGTACTAAGTTTGTTTCTTTGAATGAATAGCGTATTATGCATTGTATGTAGATACAATGAATGAAAACAGATTGTTTCATTGAATGATTGCATTAAGCTGACGAGAACCAATACACCGTTAAAGCTCTATTCACGGAATGCAGTTTGTTTTGTTGAATGAATGAGTGCAGTTTGAGTCACTGAATGAACATGTTTACTTTGTTTCATTGAATCAATGAATAACGTTTTATTCATTGAATATACTATTGACGATTGATTCAATGCATGAATGGTTACAGATTGATACATTGACTGAATGGACTAAGTTTGTTTCTTAGAATGAATGAATGGCGTATTATGCATTGTATGTAGTATTATAGTTGATACAATGAATGACAACAGATTGTTTCGTTGAATGAATGCATTAAGATCGCGACAATCAATTCATGGTACAAGCTCTACTCACTGAATGCAGTTTGTTTAGTTGAATGAATGAGTGCAGTTTGAGTTTGTTTCTTTGTATAACGTTTGGCTCATTGAATATACTATTAACGACTGATTCAATGCATGAATGGTTACACATTGATACATTGACTGAATGTACTAAGTTTGTTTCTTTGAATGAATGAATGAATGGCGTATTATGCATTCTATGTAGAATTATATTCCCGGAATACAATGAATGAAAACACATTGTTTCGTTGAATGATTGCTTTAAGATGGTGACACTCAATGCACGGTACAAGCACTACTCACTGAATGCAGTTTGTTTAGTTGAATGAATGTCTGTAGTTTGTGCCACTGAATGAATATCTTTACTTTGTTTCATTGAATGAACGAATAACGTTTTATTCATTGAATATACTATTGACGATTGATTCAAAGCATGAAAGGTTACAGAATGATACTTTGACTGAATCTACTAAGTTTGTTTCTTTGAATGAATGAATGGCGTATTATGCATTGTATGTAGTATTATAGTTGATACAATGAATGACAACAGATTGCTTCGCTGAATGATTGCATTAAGATCGCGACAATCAATTCATGGTAAGCTCTACTCACTGAATGCAGTTTGTTTAGTTGAATGACCGAATGCCGTTTGTGTCACTGAATCAGTATGTTCAGTTTGTTTCTTTGAATCAATGACTAACGTTTGATTCATTCAATATACCTTTGACGATTGATTCAATGCATGAATGGTTACAGATTGATACATTGATTGAATGTACTAAGTTTGTTTCTTAGAATGAATCAATGGCGTATTATGCATTGTATGTAGATACAATGAATGAAAACATGATTGAATGATTGCATTAAGATCGCGACAATCAATTCATGGTACAAGCTCTACTCACTGAATTCAGTTTGTTTAGTTGAATGAATGAGTGCAGTTTGAGTCACCGAATGAATATGAACAGTTTGTTTCTTTGAATCAATGTATAACGTTTGGCAAATTGAATATACTATTAACGACTGATTCAATGCATGAATGATTGCAGATTGATACATTGACTGAATGAAACAATGGCGTATCGTGGATGGAATGTAACATTATACGTTATACAATGAATGAATTCAGATTGTTTCATTGAATGATTGCATTAAGCTCGCGACAACCAATACACCGTTCAAGCTCTGCTCACTGAATGCAGTTTGTTTAGTTGAGTGAATGACAGTAGTTTGAGTCACTGAATGAATAGGCTAAGTTTGTTTCATTCAATCAGTGAATAACGTTTGTTTCATTGAATGAACTGTTGACGCTCGATTTTGTAAACGACAGAACGCAGGTTGCCTCGTTGAATGAATGCATTAAAGTCCATTCAATGAATGAATGATACAAGCTCTATGCATTGAATTAACACGTAGAGTTTGTTTCATTGATGGCATGATTGCAGTTTGTTTCGTGGATTCATTTGTTGTGTATTTTATTGAATGACGCTGCAATCATTGCTTTTTCGTATGATGTTTGACTCAAAGAATGAATGAATGCAGATGTTTGCGTTCTACTAATGCATTACACTCAAGACAATGAATTAATGATGCAAGCTCCACATATTGACATATCTAGTCGGGTCTGACAGAATGAATGAATGAGAGCAAATCGTTTCATTGAATGTATTTGCTAAGTGTGTTTCATTCAATCAATGAGTAACGTTTGATTCATTGAATATACTATTGACGATTGATTCAGTGCATGAATGATTGCAGAATGATACATTGACTGAATGAACTAAATGTGGTGCTTTGTATGAATGAATGCCGTATGATGGATTGTATGTCGTTTTATAGTTGATACAATGAATGAATTCAGATTGTTTGGTTGAATGATTGCATTTAGCTCGCGACACTCAATGCACGGTACAAGCGCTACACACTGAATGCAGTTTGTTTAGTTGAATGAATGACTGTAGTTTGTGCCACTGAATGAATATGTTTACTTTGTTTCACAGAATCAATGAATAACGTTTTATTCATTGAATATCATATTGACGATTGATTCAATGCATGAATGGTTACAGATTGATACGTTGACTGAATGGACTAAGTTTGTTTCTTAGAATGAATGAAAGGCGTATTATGCATTGTATGTAGTATTATAGTTGATACAATGAATGAGAACAGATTGTTTCGTTGAATGATTGCATTAAGATCGCGACAATCAATTCATGGTACAATCTCTACTCACTGAATGCAGTTTGTTTAGTTGAATGAATGAGTGCAGTGAGTCACTGAATGAATATGTTCAGTTTGTTTCTTTGAATCAATGTAAAACTTTTGGTTCATTGAATATACTATTGACGATTGATTCAATGCATGAATGATTGCAGATTGACTGAATGAACTAAATTTGGTTCTTGTATGGATGAATGCCGTATGATGGATTGTATGTAGTTTTATAGTTGATACAATGAATGCATTCAGATGGTTTAGTTGAATGATTGCATTAAGCTCGCGACACTCAATGCACGAACCAAGCGCTACTCACTGAATGCAGTTTGTTTCTTTCAATGAATGAATGGCGTATTAAGCATTGTATGGAGATACAATGAATGAAAACAGATTGTTTCGTTGAATGATTGCAATAAAATCGCGACAATCAATTCATGTTAAGCTCTACTCACTGAATGCAGTTTGTTTAGTTGAATGAACGACTGCAGTTTGAGTCACTGAATGAGTATGTTCAGTTTGTTTCTTTGCATCAATGACTAACGTTTGATTCATTTAATAAACCTTTGACGATTGATTCAATGCATGAATGGTTACAGATTGTTACATTGACTGAAAGTACTAAGTTTGTTTCTTTGAATGAATAGCGTATTATGCATTGTATGTAGATACAATGAATGAAAACAGATTGTTTCATTGAATGATTGCATTAAGCTGACGAGAACCAATACACCGTTAAAGCTCTATTCACTGAATGCAGTTTGTTTTGTTGAATGAATGAGTGCAGTTTGAGTCACTGAATGAACATGTTTACTTTGTTTCATTGAATCAATGAATAACGTTTTATTCATTGAATATACTATTGACGATTGATTCAATGCATGAATGGTTACAGATTGATACATTGACTGAATGGACTAAGTTTGTTTCTTAGAATGAATGAATGGCGTATTATGCATTGTATGTAGTATTATAGTTGATACAATGAATGACAACAGATTGTTTCGTTGAATGAATGCATTAAGATCGCGACAATCAATTCATGGTACAAGCTCTACTCACTGAATGCAGTTTGTTTAGTTGAATGAATGAGTGCAGTTTGAGTTTGTTTCTTTGTATAACGTTTGGCTGATTGAATATACTATTAACGACTGATTCAATGCATGAATGGTTACACATTGATACATTGACTGAATGTACTAAGTTTGTTTCTTTGAATGAATGAATGAATGGCGTATTATGCATTCTATGTAGAATTATATTCCCGGAATACAATGAATGAAAACACATTGTTTCGTTGAATGATTGCTTTAAGATGGTGACACTCAATGCACGGTACAAGCACTACTCACTGAATGCAGTTTGTTTAGTTGAATGAATGTCTGTAGTTTGTGCCACTGAATGAATATCTTTACTTTGTTTCATTGAATGAACGAATAACGTTTTATTCATTGAATATACTATTGACGATTGATTCAAAGCATGACTGAATCTACTAAGTTTGTTTCTTTGAATGAATGAATGGCGTATTATGCATTGTATGTAGTATTATAGTTGATACAATGAATGACAACAGATTGCTTCGCTGAATGATTGCATTAAGATCGCGACAATCAATTCATGGTAAGCTCTACTCACTGAATGCAGTTTGTTTAGTTGAATGACCGAATGCCGTTTGTGTCACTGAATCAGTATGTTCAGTTTGTTTCTTTGAATCAATGACTAACGTTTGATTCATTCAATATACCTTTGACGATTGATTCAATGCATGAATGGTTACAGATTGATACATTGATTGAATGTACTAAGTTTGTTTCTTAGAATGAATCAATGGCGTATTATGCATTGTATGTAGATACAATGAATGAAAACATGATTGAATGATTGCATTAAGATCGCGACAATCAATTCATGGTACAAGCTCTACTCACTGAATTCAGTTTGTTTAGTTGAATGAATGAGTGCAGTTTGAGTCACCGAATGAATATGAACAGTTTGTTTCTTTGAATCAATGTATAACGTTTGGCAAATTGAATATACTATTAACGACTGATTCAATGCATGAATGATTGCAGATTGATACATTGACTGAATGAAACAATGGCGTATCGTGGATGGAATGTAACATTATACGTTATACAATGAATGAATTCAGATTGTTTCATTGAATGATTGCATTAAGCTCGCGACAACCAATACACCGTTCAAGCTCTGCTCACTGAATGCAGTTTGTTTAGTTGAGTGAATGACAGTAGTTTGAGTCACTGAATGAATAGGCTAAGTTTGTTTCATTCAATCAGTGAATAACGTTTGTTTCATTGAATGAACTGTTGACGCTCGATTTTGTAAACGAAAGAACGCAGGTTGCCTCGTTGAATGAATGCATTAAAGTCCATTCAATGAATGAATGATACAAGCTCTATGCATTGAATTAACACGTAGAGTTTGTTTCATTGATGGCATGATTGCAGTTTGTTTCGTGGATTCATTTGTTGTGTATTTTATTGAATGACGCTGCAATCATTGCTTTTTCGTATGATGTTTGACTCAAAGAATGAATGAATGCAGATGTTTGCGTTCTACTAATGCATTACACTCAAGACAATGAATTAATGATGCAAGCTCCACATATTGACATATCTAGTCGGGTCTGACAGAATGAATGAATGAGAGCAAATCGTTTCATTGAATGTATTTGCTAAGTGTGTTTCATTCAATCAATGAGTAACGTTTGATTCATTGAATATACTATTGACGATTGATTCAGTGCATGAATGATTGCAGAATGATACATTGACTGAATGAACTAAATGTGGTGCTTTGTATGAATGAATGCCGTATGATGGATTGTATGTCGTTTTATAGTTGATACAATGAATGAATTCAGATTGTTTGGTTGAATGATTGCATTTAGCTCGCGACACTCAATGCACGGTACAAGCGCTACACACTGAATGCAGTTTGTTTAGTTGAATGAATGACTGTAGTTTGTGCCACTGAATGAATATGTTTACTTTGTTTCACAGAATCAATGAATAACGTTTTATTCATTGAATATCATATTGACGATTGATTCAATGCATGAATGGTTACAGATTGATACGTTGACTGAATGGACTAAGTTTGTTTCTTAGAATGAATGAATGGCGTATTATGCATTGTATGTAGTATTATAGTTGATACAATGAATGACAACAGATTGTTTCGTTGAATGAATGCATTAAGATCGCGACAATCAATTCATGGTACAAGCTCTACTCACTGAATGCAGTTTGTTTAGTTGAATGAATGAGTGCAGTTTGAGTTTGTTTCTTTGTATAACGTTTGGCTGATTGAATATACTATTAACGACTGATTCAATGCATGAATGGTTACACATTGATACATTGACTGAATGTACTAAGTTTGTTTCTTTGAATGAATGAATGAATGGCGTATTATGCATTCTATGTAGAATTATATTCCCGGAATACAATGAATGAAAACACATTGTTTCGTTGAATGATTGCTTTAAGATGGTGACACTCAATGCACGGTACAAGCACTACTCACTGAATGCAGTTTGTTTAGTTGAATGAATGTCTGTAGTTTGTGCCACTGAATGAATATCTTTACTTTGTTTCATTGAATGAACGAATAACGTTTTATTCATTGAATATACTATTGACGATTGATTCAAAGCATGACTGAATCTACTAAGTTTGTTTCTTTGAATGAATGAATGGCGTATTATGCATTGTATGTAGTATTATAGTTGATACAATGAATGACAACAGATTGCTTCGCTGAATGATTGCATTAAGATCGCGACAATCAATTCATGGTAAGCTCTACTCACTGAATGCAGTTTGTTTAGTTGAATGACCGAATGCCGTTTGTGTCACTGAATCAGTATGTTCAGTTTGTTTCTTTGAATCAATGACTAACGTTTGATTCATTCAATATACCTTTGACGATTGATTCAATGCATGAATGGTTACAGATTGATACATTGATTGAATGTACTAAGTTTGTTTCTTAGAATGAATCAATGGCGTATTATGCATTGTATGTAGATACAATGAATGAAAACATGATTGAATGATTGCATTAAGATCGCGACAATCAATTCATGGTACAAGCTCTACTCACTGAATTCAGTTTGTTTAGTTGGATGAATGAGTGCAGTTTGAGTCACCGAATGAATATGAACAGTTTGTTTCTTTGAATCAATGTATAACGTTTGGCAAATTGAATATACTATTAACGACTGATTCAATGCATGAATGATTGCAGATTGATACATTGACTGAATGAAACAATGGCGTATCGTGGATGGAATGTAACATTATACGTTATACAATGAATGAATTCAGATTGTTTCATTGAATGATTGCATTAAGCTCGCGACAACCAATACACCGTTCAAGCTCTGCTCACTGAATGCAGTTTGTTTAGTTGAGTGAATGACAGTAGTTTGAGTCACTGAATGAATAGGCTAAGTTTGTTTCATTCAATCAGTGAATAACGTTTGTTTCATTGAATGAACTGTTGACGCTCGATTTTGTAAACGACAGAACGCAGGTTGCCTCGTTGAATGAATGCATTAAAGTCCATTCAATGAATGAATGATACAAGCTCTATGCATTGAATTAACACGTAGAGTTTGTTTCATTGATGGCATGATTGCAGTTTGTTTCGTGGATTCATTTGTTGTGTATTTTATTGAATGACGCTGCAATCATTGCTTTTTCGTATGATGTTTGACTCAAAGAATGAATGAATGCAGATGTTTGCGTTCTACTAATGCATTACACTCAAGACAATGAATTAATGATGCAAGCTCCACATATTGACATATCTAGTCGGGTCTGACAGAATGAATGAATGAGAGCAAATCGTTTCATTGAATGTATTTGCTAAGTGTGTTTCATTCAATCAATGAGTAACGTTTGATTCATTGAATATACTATTGACGATTGATTCAGTGCATGAATGATTGCAGAATGATACATTGACTGAATGAACTAAATGTGGTGCTTTGTATGAATGAATGCCGTATGATGGATTGTATGTCGTTTTATAGTTGATACAATGAATGAATTCAGATTGTTTGGTTGAATGATTGCATTTAGCTCGCGACACTCAATGCACGGTACAAGCGCTACACACTGAATGCAGTTTGTTTAGTTGAATGAATGACTGTAGTTTGTGCCACTGAATGAATATGTTTACTTTGTTTCACAGAATCAATGAATAACGTTTTATTCATTGAATATCATATTGACGATTGATTCAATGCATGAATGGTTACAGATTGATACGTTGACTGAATGGACTAAGTTTGTTTCTTAGAATGAATGAAAGGCGTATTATGCATTGTATGTAGTATTATAGTTGATACAATGAATGAGAACAGATTGTTTCGTTGAATGATTGCATTAAGATCGCGACAATCAATTCATGGTACAATCTCTACTCACTGAATGCAGTTTGTTTAGTTGAATGAATGAGTGCAGTGAGTCACTGAATGAATATGTTCAGTTTGTTTCTTTGAATCAATGTAAAACTTTTGGTTCATTGAATATACTATTGACGATTGATTCAATGCATGAATGATTGCAGATTGACTGAATGAACTAAATTTGGTTCTTGTATGGATGAATGCCGTATGATGGATTGTATGTAGTTTTATAGTTGATACAATGAATGCATTCAGATGGTTTAGTTGAATGATTGCATTAAGCTCGCGACACTCAATGCACGAACCAAGCGCTACTCACTGAATGCAGTTTGTTTCTTTCAATGAATGAATGGCGTATTAAGCATTGTATGGAGATACAATGAATGAAAACAGATTGTTTCGTTGAATGATTGCAATAAAATCGCGACAATCAATTCATGTTAAGCTCTACTCACTGAATGCAGTTTGTTTAGTTGAATGAACGACTGCAGTTTGAGTCACTGAATGAGTATGTTCAGTTTGTTTCTTTGCATCAATGACTAACGTTTGATTCATTTAATAAACCTTTGACGATTGATTCAATGCATGAATGGTTACAGATTGTTACATTGACTGAAAGTACTAAGTTTGTTTCTTTGAATGAATAGCGTATTATGCATTGTATGTAGATACAATGAATGAAAACAGATTGTTTCATTGAATGATTGCATTAAGCTGACGAGAACCAATACACCGTTAAAGCTCTATTCACTGAATGCAGTTTGTTTTGTTGAATGAATGAGTGCAGTTTGAGTCACTGAATGAACATGTTTACTTTGTTTCATTGAATCAATGAATAACGTTTTATTCATTGAATATACTATTGACGATTGATTCAATGCATGAATGGTTACAGATTGATACATTGACTGAATGGACTAAGTTTGTTTCTTAGAATGAATGAATGGCGTATTATGCATTGTATGTAGTATTATAGTTGATACAATGAATGACAACAGATTGTTTCGTTGAATGAATGCATTAAGATCGCGACAATCAATTCATGGTACAAGCTCTACTCACTGAATGCAGTTTGTTTAGTTGAATGAATGAGTGCAGTTTGAGTTTGTTTCTTTGTATAACGTTTGGCTCATTGAATATACTATTAACGACTGATTCAATGCATGAATGGTTACACATTGATACATTGACTGAATGTACTAAGTTTGTTTCTTTGAATGAATGAATGAATGGCGTATTATGCATTCTATGTAGAATTATATTCCCGGAATACAATGAATGAAAACACATTGTTTCGTTGAATGATTGCTTTAAGATGGTGACACTCAATGCACGGTACAAGCACTACTCACTGAATGCAGTTTGTTTAGTTGAATGAATGTCTGTAGTTTGTGCCACTGAATGAATATCTTTACTTTGTTTCATTGAATGAACGAATAACGTTTTATTCATTGAATATACTATTGACGATTGATTCAAAGCATGACTGAATCTACTAAGTTTGTTTCTTTGAATGAATGAATGGCGTATTATGCATTGTATGTAGTATTATAGTTGATACAATGAATGACAACAGATTGCTTCGCTGAATGATTGCATTAAGATCGCGACAATCAATTCATGGTAAGCTCTACTCACTGAATGCAGTTTGTTTAGTTGAATGACCGAATGCCGTTTGTGTCACTGAATCAGTATGTTCAGTTTGTTTCTTTGAATCAATGACTAACGTTTGATTCATTCAATATACCTTTGACGATTGATTCAATGCATGAATGGTTACAGATTGATACATTGATTGAATGTACTAAGTTTGTTTCTTAGAATGAATCAATGGCGTATTATGCATTGTATGTAGATACAATGAATGAAAACATGATTGAATGATTGCATTAAGATCGCGACAATCAATTCATGGTACAAGCTCTACTCACTGAATTCAGTTTGTTTAGTTGGATGAATGAGTGCAGTTTGAGTCACCGAATGAATATGAACAGTTTGTTTCTTTGAATCAATGTATAACGTTTGGCAAATTGAATATACTATTAACGACTGATTCAATGCATGAATGATTGCAGATTGATACATTGACTGAATGAAACAATGGCGTATCGTGGATGGAATGTAACATTATACGTTATACAATGAATGAATTCAGATTGTTTCATTGAATGATTGCATTAAGCTCGCGACAACCAATACACCGTTCAAGCTCTGCTCACTGAATGCAGTTTGTTTAGTTGAGTGAATGACAGTAGTTTGAGTCACTGAATGAATAGGCTAAGTTTGTTTCATTCAATCAGTGAATAACGTTTGTTTCATTGAATGAACTGTTGACGCTCGATTTTGTAAACGAAAGAACGCAGGTTGCCTCGTTGAATGAATGCATTAAAGTCCATTCAATGAATGAATGATACAAGCTCTATGCATTGAATTAACACGTAGAGTTTGTTTCATTGATGGCATGATTGCAGTTTGTTTCGTGGATTCATTTGTTGTGTATTTTATTGAATGACGCTGCAATCATTGCTTTTTCGTATGATGTTTGACTCAAAGAATGAATGAATGCAGATGTTTGCGTTCTACTAATGCATTACACTCAAGACAATGAATTAATGATGCAAGCTCCACATATTGACATATCTAGTCGGGTCTGACAGAATGAATGAATGAGAGCAAATCGTTTCATTGAATGTATTTGCTAAGTGTGTTTCATTCAATCAATGAGTAACGTTTGATTCATTGAATATACTATTGACGATTGATTCAGTGCATGAATGATTGCAGAATGATACATTGACTGAATGAACTAAATGTGGTGCTTTGTATGAATGAATGCCGTATGATGGATTGTATGTCGTTTTATAGTTGATACAATGAATGAATTCAGATTGTTTGGTTGAATGATTGCATTAAGCTCGCGACACTCAATGCACGGTACAAGCGCTACACACTGAATGCAGTTTGTTTAGTTGAATGAATGACTGTAGTTTGTGCCACTGAATGAATATGTTTACTTTGTTTCACAGAATCAATGAATAACGTTTTATTCATTGAATATCATATTGACGATTGATTCAATGCATGAATGGTTACAGATTGATACGTTGACTGAATGGACTAAGTTTGTTTCTTAGAATGAATGAAAGGCGTATTATGCATTGTATGTAGTATTATAGTTGATACAATGAATGAGAACAGATTGTTTCGTTGAATGATTGCATTAAGATCGCGACAATCAATTCATGGTACAATCTCTACTCACTGAATGCAGTTTGTTTAGTTGAATGAATGAGTGCAGTGAGTCACTGAATGAATATGTTCAGTTTGTTTCTTTGAATCAATGTAAAACTTTTGCTTCATTGAATATACTATTGACGATTGATTCAATGCATGAATGATTGCAGATTGACTGAATGAACTAAATTTGGTTCTTGTATGGATGAATGCCGTATGATGGATTGTATGTAGTTTTATAGTTGATACAATGAATGCATTCAGATGGTTTAGTTGAATGATTGCATTAAGCTCGCGACACTCAATGCACGAACCAAGCGCTACTCACTGAATGCAGTTTGTTTCTTTCAATGAATGAATGGCGTATTAAGCATTGTATGGAGATACAATGAATGAAAACAGATTGTTTCGTTGAATGATTGCAATAAAATCGCGACAATCAATTCATGTTAAGCTCTACTCACTGAATGCAGTTTGTTTAGTTGAATGAACGACTGCAGTTTGAGTCACTGAATGAGTATGTTCAGTTTGTTTCTTTGCATCAATGACTAACGTTTGATTCATTTAATAAACCTTTGACGATTGATTCAATGCATGAATGGTTACAGATTGTTACATTGACTGAAAGTACTAAGTTTGTTTCTTTGAATGAATAGCGTATTATGCATTGTATGTAGATACAATGAATGAAAACAGATTGTTTCATTGAATGATTGCATTAAGCTGACGAGAACCAATACACCGTTAAAGCTCTATTCACGGAATGCAGTTTGTTTTGTTGAATGAATGAGTGCAGTTTGAGTCACTGAATGAACATGTTTACTTTGTTTCATTGAATCAATGAATAACGTTTTATTCATTGAATATACTATTGACGATTGATTCAATGCATGAATGGTTACAGATTGATACATTGACTGAATGGACTAAGTTTGTTTCTTAGAATGAATGAATGGCGTATTATGCATTGTATGTAGTATTATAGTTGATACAATGAATGACAACAGATTGTTTCGTTGAATGAATGCATTAAGATCGCGACAATCAATTCATGGTACAAGCTCTACTCACTGAATGCAGTTTGTTTAGTTGAATGAATGAGTGCAGTTTGAGTTTGTTTCTTTGTATAACGTTTGGCTCATTGAATATACTATTAACGACTGATTCAATGCATGAATGGTTACACATTGATACATTGACTGAATGTACTAAGTTTGTTTCTTTGAATGAATGAATGAATGGCGTATTATGCATTCTATGTAGAATTATATTCCCGGAATACAATGAATGAAAACACATTGTTTCGTTGAATGATTGCTTTAAGATGGTGACACTCAATGCACGGTACAAGCACTACTCACTGAATGCAGTTTGTTTAGTTGAATGAATGTCTGTAGTTTGTGCCACTGAATGAATATCTTTACTTTGTTTCATTGAATGAACGAATAACGTTTTATTCATTGAATATACTATTGACGATTGATTCAAAGCATGAAAGGTTACAGAATGATACTTTGACTGAATCTACTAAGTTTGTTTCTTTGAATGAATGAATGGCGTATTATGCATTGTATGTAGTATTATAGTTGATACAATGAATGACAACAGATTGCTTCGCTGAATGATTGCATTAAGATCGCGACAATCAATTCATGGTAAGCTCTACTCACTGAATGCAGTTTGTTTAGTTGAATGACCGAATGCCGTTTGTGTCACTGAATCAGTATGTTCAGTTTGTTTCTTTGAATCAATGACTAACGTTTGATTCATTCAATATACCTTTGACGATTGATTCAATGCATGAATGGTTACAGATTGATACATTGATTGAATGTACTAAGTTTGTTTCTTAGAATGAATCAATGGCGTATTATGCATTGTATGTAGATACAATGAATGAAAACATGATTGAATGATTGCATTAAGATCGCGACAATCAATTCATGGTACAAGCTCTACTCACTGAATTCAGTTTGTTTAGTTGAATGAATGAGTGCAGTTTGAGTCACCGAATGAATATGAACAGTTTGTTTCTTTGAATCAATGTATAACGTTTGGCAAATTGAATATACTATTAACGACTGATTCAATGCATGAATGATTGCAGATTGATACATTGACTGAATGAAACAATGGCGTATCGTGGATGGAATGTAACATTATACGTTATACAATGAATGAATTCAGATTGTTTCATTGAATGATTGCATTAAGCTCGCGACAACCAATACACCGTTCAAGCTCTGCTCACTGAATGCAGTTTGTTTAGTTGAGTGAATGACAGTAGTTTGAGTCACTGAATGAATAGGCTAAGTTTGTTTCATTCAATCAGTGAATAACGTTTGTTTCATTGAATGAACTGTTGACGCTCGATTTTGTAAACGAAAGAACGCAGGTTGCCTCGTTGAATGAATGCATTAAAGTCCATTCAATGAATGAATGATACAAGCTCTATGCATTGAATTAACACGTAGAGTTTGTTTCATTGATGGCATGATTGCAGTTTGTTTCGTGGATTCATTTGTTGTGTATTTTATTGAATGACGCTGCAATCATTGCTTTTTCGTATGATGTTTGACTCAAAGAATGAATGAATGCAGATGTTTGCGTTCTACTAATGCATTACACTCAAGACAATGAATTAATGATGCAAGCTCCACATATTGACATATCTAGTCGGGTCTGACAGAATGAATGAATGAGAGCAAATCGTTTCATTGAATGTATTTGCTAAGTGTGTTTCATTCAATCAATGAGTAACGTTTGATTCATTGAATATACTATTGACGATTGATTCAGTGCATGAATGATTGCAGAATGATACATTGACTGAATGAACTAAATGTGGTGCTTTGTATGAATGAATGCCGTATGATGGATTGTATGTCGTTTTATAGTTGATACAATGAATGAATTCAGATTGTTTGGTTGAATGATTGCATTTAGCTCGCGACACTCAATGCACGGTACAAGCGCTACACACTGAATGCAGTTTGTTTAGTTGAATGAATGACTGTAGTTTGTGCCACTGAATGAATATGTTTACTTTGTTTCACAGAATCAATGAATAACGTTTTATTCATTGAATATCATATTGACGATTGATTCAATGCATGAATGGTTACAGATTGATACGTTGACTGAATGGACTAAGTTTGTTTCTTAGAATGAATGAAAGGCGTATTATGCATTGTATGTAGTATTATAGTTGATACAATGAATGAGAACAGATTGTTTCGTTGAATGATTGCATTAAGATCGCGACAATCAATTCATGGTACAATCTCTACTCACTGAATGCAGTTTGTTTAGTTGAATGAATGAGTGCAGTGAGTCACTGAATGAATATGTTCAGTTTGTTTCTTTGAATCAATGTAAAACTTTTGGTTCATTGAATATACTATTGACGATTGATTCAATGCATGAATGATTGCAGATTGACTGAATGAACTAAATTTGGTTCTTGTATGGATGAATGCCGTATGATGGATTGTATGTAGTTTTATAGTTGATACAATGAATGCATTCAGATGGTTTAGTTGAATGATTGCATTAAGCTCGCGACACTCAATGCACGAACCAAGCGCTACTCACTGAATGCAGTTTGTTTCTTTCAATGAATGAATGGCGTATTAAGCATTGTATGGAGATACAATGAATGAAAACAGATTGTTTCGTTGAATGATTGCAATAAAATCGCGACAATCAATTCATGTTAAGCTCTACTCACTGAATGCAGTTTGTTTAGTTGAATGAACGACTGCAGTTTGAGTCACTGAATGAGTATGTTCAGTTTGTTTCTTTGCATCAATGACTAACGTTTGATTCATTTAATAAACCTTTGACGATTGATTCAATGCATGAATGGTTACAGATTGTTACATTGACTGAAAGTACTAAGTTTGTTTCTTTGAATGAATAGCGTATTATGCATTGTATGTAGATACAATGAATGAAAACAGATTGTTTCATTGAATGATTGCATTAAGCTGACGAGAACCAATACACCGTTAAAGCTCTATTCACTGAATGCAGTTTGTTTTGTTGAATGAATGAGTGCAGTTTGAGTCACTGAATGAACATGTTTACTTTGTTTCATTGAATCAATGAATAACGTTTTATTCATTGAATATACTATTGACGATTGATTCAATGCATGAATGGTTACAGATTGATACATTGACTGAATGGACTAAGTTTGTTTCTTAGAATGAATGAATGGCGTATTATGCATTGTATGTAGTATTATAGTTGATACAATGAATGACAACAGATTGTTTCGTTGAATGAATGCATTAAGATCGCGACAATCAATTCATGGTACAAGCTCTACTCACTGAATGCAGTTTGTTTAGTTGAATGAATGAGTGCAGTTTGAGTTTGTTTCTTTGTATAACGTTTGGCTGATTGAATATACTATTAACGACTGATTCAATGCATGAATGGTTACACATTGATACATTGACTGAATGTACTAAGTTTGTTTCTTTGAATGAATGAATGAATGGCGTATTATGCATTCTATGTAGAATTATATTCCCGGAATACAATGAATGAAAACACATTGTTTCGTTGAATGATTGCTTTAAGATGGTGACACTCAATGCACGGTACAAGCACTACTCACTGAATGCAGTTTGTTTAGTTGAATGAATGTCTGTAGTTTGTGCCACTGAATGAATATCTTTACTTTGTTTCATTGAATGAACGAATAACGTTTTATTCATTGAATATACTATTGACGATTGATTCAAAGCATGACTGAATCTACTAAGTTTGTTTCTTTGAATGAATGAATGGCGTATTATGCATTGTATGTAGTATTATAGTTGATACAATGAATGACAACAGATTGCTTCGCTGAATGATTGCATTAAGATCGCGACAATCAATTCATGGTAAGCTCTACTCACTGAATGCAGTTTGTTTAGTTGAATGACCGAATGCCGTTTGTGTCACTGAATCAGTATGTTCAGTTTGTTTCTTTGAATCAATGACTAACGTTTGATTCATTCAATATACCTTTGACGATTGATTCAATGCATGAATGGTTACAGATTGATACATTGATTGAATGTACTAAGTTTGTTTCTTAGAATGAATCAATGGCGTATTATGCATTGTATGTAGATACAATGAATGAAAACATGATTGAATGATTGCATTAAGATCGCGACAATCAATTCATGGTACAAGCTCTACTCACTGAATTCAGTTTGTTTAGTTGAATGAATGAGTGCAGTTTGAGTCACCGAATGAATATGAACAGTTTGTTTCTTTGAATCAATGTATAACGTTTGGCAAATTGAATATACTATTAACGACTGATTCAATGCATGAATGATTGCAGATTGATACATTGACTGAATGAAACAATGGCGTATCGTGGATGGAATGTAACATTATACGTTATACAATGAATGAATTCAGATTGTTTCATTGAATGATTGCATTAAGCTCGCGACAACCAATACACCGTTCAAGCTCTGCTCACTGAATGCAGTTTGTTTAGTTGAGTGAATGACAGTAGTTTGAGTCACTGAATGAATAGGCTAAGTTTGTTTCATTCAATCAGTGAATAACGTTTGTTTCATTGAATGAACTGTTGACGCTCGATTTTGTAAACGAAAGAACGCAGGTTGCCTCGTTGAATGAATGCATTAAAGTCCATTCAATGAATGAATGATACAAGCTCTATGCATTGAATTAACACGTAGAGTTTGTTTCATTGATGGCATGATTGCAGTTTGTTTCGTGGATTCATTTGTTGTGTATTTTATTGAATGACGCTGCAATCATTGCTTTTTCGTATGATGTTTGACTCAAAGAATGAATGAATGCAGATGTTTGCGTTCTACTAATGCATTACACTCAAGACAATGAATTAATGATGCAAGCTCCACATATTGACATATCTAGTCGGGTCTGACAGAATGAATGAATGAGAGCAAATCGTTTCATTGAATGTATTTGCTAAGTGTGTTTCATTCAATCAATGAGTAACGTTTGATTCATTGAATATACTATTGACGATTGATTCAGTGCATGAATGATTGCAGAATGATACATTGACTGAATGAACTAAATGTGGTGCTTTGTATGAATGAATGCCGTATGATGGATTGTATGTCGTTTTATAGTTGATACAATGAATGAATTCAGATTGTTTGGTTGAATGATTGCATTTAGCTCGCGACACTCAATGCACGGTACAAGCGCTACACACTGAATGCAGTTTGTTTAGTTGAATGAATGACTGTAGTTTGTGCCACTGAATGAATATGTTTACTTTGTTTCACAGAATCAATGAATAACGTTTTATTCATTGAATATCATATTGACGATTGATTCAATGCATGAATGGTTACAGATTGATACGTTGACTGAATGGACTAAGTTTGTTTCTTAGAATGAATGAAAGGCGTATTATGCATTGTATGTAGTATTATAGTTGATACAATGAATGAGAACAGATTGTTTCGTTGAATGATTGCATTAAGATCGCGACAATCAATTCATGGTACAATCTCTACTCACTGAATGCAGTTTGTTTAGTTGAATGAATGAGTGCAGTGAGTCACTGAATGAATATGTTCAGTTTGTTTCTTTGAATCAATGTAAAACTTTGGTTCATTGAATATACTATTGACGATTGATGCATGAATGATTGCAGATTGACTGAATGAACTAAATTTGGTTCTTGTATGGATGAATGCCGTATGATGGATTGTATGTAGTTTTATAGTTGATACAATGAATGCATTCAGATGGTTTAGTTGAATGATTGCATTAAGCTCGCGACACTCAATGCACGAACCAAGCGCTACTCACTGAATGCAGTTTGTTTCTTTCAATGAATGAATGGCGTATTAAGCATTGTATGGAGATACAATGAATGAAAACAGATTGTTTCGTTGAATGATTGCAATAAAATCGCGACAATCAATTCATGTTAAGCTCTACTCACTGAATGCAGTTTGTTTAGTTGAATGAACGACTGCAGTTTGAGTCACTGAATGAGTATGTTCAGTTTGTTTCTTTGCATCAATGACTAACGTTTGATTCATTTAATAAACCTTTGACGATTGATTCAATGCATGAATGGTTACAGATTGTTACATTGACTGAAAGTACTAAGTTTGTTTCTTTGAATGAATAGCGTATTATGCATTGTATGTAGATACAATGAATGAAAACAGATTGTTTCATTGAATGATTGCATTAAGCTGACGAGAACCAATACACCGTTAAAGCTCTATTCACTGAATGCAGTTTGTTTTGTTGAATGAATGAGTGCAGTTTGAGTCACTGAATGAACATGTTTACTTTGTTTCATTGAATCAATGAATAACGTTTTATTCATTGAATATACTATTGACGATTGATTCAATGCATGAATGGTTACAGATTGATACATTGACTGAATGGACTAAGTTTGTTTCTTAGAATGAATGAATGGCGTATTATGCATTGTATGTAGTATTATAGTTGATACAATGAATGACAACAGATTGTTTCGTTGAATGAATGCATTAAGATCGCGACAATCAATTCATGGTACAAGCTCTACTCACTGAATGCAGTTTGTTTAGTTGAATGAATGAGTGCAGTTTGAGTTTGTTTCTTTGTATAACGTTTGGCTCATTGAATATACTATTAACGACTGATTCAATGCATGAATGGTTACACATTGATACATTGACTGAATGTACTAAGTTTGTTTCTTTGAATGAATGAATGAATGGCGTATTATGCATTCTATGTAGAATTATATTCCCGGAATACAATGAATGAAAACACATTGTTTCGTTGAATGATTGCTTTAAGATGGTGACACTCAATGCACGGTACAAGCACTACTCACTGAATGCAGTTTGTTTAGTTGAATGAATGTCTGTAGTTTGTGCCACTGAATGAATATCTTTACTTTGTTTCATTGAATGAACGAATAACGTTTTATTCATTGAATATACTATTGACGATTGATTCAAAGCATGAAAGGTTACAGAATGATACTTTGACTGAATCTACTAAGTTTGTTTCTTTGAATGAATGAATGGCGTATTATGCATTGTATGTAGTATTATAGTTGATACAATGAATGACAACAGATTGCTTCGCTGAATGATTGCATTAAGATCGCGACAATCAATTCATGGTAAGCTCTACTCACTGAATGCAGTTTGTTTAGTTGAATGACCGAATGCCGTTTGTGTCACTGAATCAGTATGTTCAGTTTGTTTCTTTGAATCAATGACTAACGTTTGATTCATTCAATATACCTTTGACGATTGATTCAATGCATGAATGGTTACAGATTGATACATTGATTGAATGTACTAAGTTTGTTTCTTAGAATGAATCAATGGCGTATTATGCATTGTATGTAGATACAATGAATGAAAACATGATTGAATGATTGCATTAAGATCGCGACAATCAATTCATGGTACAAGCTCTACTCACTGAATTCAGTTTGTTTAGTTGAATGAATGAGTGCAGTTTGAGTCACCGAATGAATATGAACAGTTTGTTTCTTTGAATCAATGTATAACGTTTGGCAAATTGAATATACTATTAACGACTGATTCAATGCATGAATGATTGCAGATTGATACATTGACTGAATGAAACAATGGCGTATCGTGGATGGAATGTAACATTATACGTTATACAATGAATGAATTCAGATTGTTTCATTGAATGATTGCATTAAGCTCGCGACAACCAATACACCGTTCAAGCTCTGCTCACTGAATGCAGTTTGTTTAGTTGAGTGAATGACAGTAGTTTGAGTCACTGAATGAATAGGCTAAGTTTGTTTCATTCAATCAGTGAATAACGTTTGTTTCATTGAATGAACTGTTGACGCTCGATTTTGTAAACGACAGAACGCAGGTTGCCTCGTTGAATGAATGCATTAAAGTCCATTCAATGAATGAATGATACAAGCTCTATGCATTGAATTAACACGTAGAGTTTGTTTCATTGATGGCATGATTGCAGTTTGTTTCGTGGATTCATTTGTTGTGTATTTTATTGAATGACGCTGCAATCATTGCTTTTTCGTATGATGTTTGACTCAAAGAATGAATGAATGCAGATGTTTGCGTTCTACTAATGCATTACACTCAAGACAATGAATTAATGATGCAAGCTCCACATATTGACATATCTAGTCGGGTCTGACAGAATGAATGAATGAGAGCAAATCGTTTCATTGAATGTATTTGCTAAGTGTGTTTCATTCAATCAATGAGTAACGTTTGATTCATTGAATATACTATTGACGATTGATTCAGTGCATGAATGATTGCAGAATGATACATTGACTGAATGAACTAAATGTGGTGCTTTGTATGAATGAATGCCGTATGATGGATTGTATGTCGTTTTATAGTTGATACAATGAATGAATTCAGATTGTTTGGTTGAATGATTGCATTTAGCTCGCGACACTCAATGCACGGTACAAGCGCTACACACTGAATGCAGTTTGTTTAGTTGAATGAATGACTGTAGTTTGTGCCACTGAATGAATATGTTTACTTTGTTTCACAGAATCAATGAATAACGTTTTATTCATTGAATATCATATTGACGATTGATTCAATGCATGAATGGTTACAGATTGATACGTTGACTGAATGGACTAAGTTTGTTTCTTAGAATGAATGAAAGGCGTATTATGCATTGTATGTAGTATTATAGTTGATACAATGAATGAGAACAGATTGTTTCGTTGAATGATTGCATTAAGATCGCGACAATCAATTCATGGTACAATCTCTACTCACTGAATGCAGTTTGTTTAGTTGAATGAATGAGTGCAGTGAGTCACTGAATGAATATGTTCAGTTTGTTTCTTTGAATCAATGTAAAACTTTTGGTTCATTGAATATACTATTGACGATTGATTCAATGCATGAATGATTGCAGATTGACTGAATGAACTAAATTTGGTTCTTGTATGGATGAATGCCGTATGATGGATTGTATGTAGTTTTATAGTTGATACAATGAATGCATTCAGATGGTTTAGTTGAATGATTGCATTAAGCTCGCGACACTCAATGCACGAACCAAGCGCTACTCACTGAATGCAGTTTGTTTCTTTCAATGAATGAATGGCGTATTAAGCATTGTATGGAGATACAATGAATGAAAACAGATTGTTTCGTTGAATGATTGCAATAAAATCGCGACAATCAATTCATGTTAAGCTCTACTCACTGAATGCAGTTTGTTTAGTTGAATGAACGACTGCAGTTTGAGTCACTGAATGAGTATGTTCAGTTTGTTTCTTTGCATCAATGACTAACGTTTGATTCATTTAATAAACCTTTGACGATTGATTCAATGCATGAATGGTTACAGATTGTTACATTGACTGAAAGTACTAAGTTTGTTTCTTTGAATGAATAGCGTATTATGCATTGTATGTAGATACAATGAATGAAAACAGATTGTTTCATTGAATGATTGCATTAAGCTGACGAGAACCAATACACCGTTAAAGCTCTATTCACTGAATGCAGTTTGTTTTGTTGAATGAATGAGTGCAGTTTGAGTCACTGAATGAACATGTTTACTTTGTTTCATTGAATCAATGAATAACGTTTTATTCATTGAATATACTATTGACGATTGATTCAATGCATGAATGGTTACAGATTGATACATTGACTGAATGGACTAAGTTTGTTTCTTAGAATGAATGAATGGCGTATTATGCATTGTATGTAGTATTATAGTTGATACAATGAATGACAACAGATTGTTTCGTTGAATGAATGCATTAAGATCGCGACAATCAATTCATGGTACAAGCTCTACTCACTGAATGCAGTTTGTTTAGTTGAATGAATGAGTGCAGTTTGAGTTTGTTTCTTTGTATAACGTTTGGCTCATTGAATATACTATTAACGACTGATTCAATGCATGAATGGTTACACATTGATACATTGACTGAATGTACTAAGTTTGTTTCTTTGAATGAATGAATGAATGGCGTATTATGCATTCTATGTAGAATTATATTCCCGGAATACAATGAATGAAAACACATTGTTTCGTTGAATGATTGCTTTAAGATGGTGACACTCAATGCACGGTACAAGCACTACTCACTGAATGCAGTTTGTTTAGTTGAATGAATGTCTGTAGTTTGTGCCACTGAATGAATATCTTTACTTTGTTTCATTGAATGAACGAATAACGTTTTATTCATTGAATATACTATTGACGATTGATTCAAAGCATGACTGAATCTACTAAGTTTGTTTCTTTGAATGAATGAATGGCGTATTATGCATTGTATGTAGTATTATAGTTGATACAATGAATGACAACAGATTGCTTCGCTGAATGATTGCATTAAGATCGCGACAATCAATTCATGGTAAGCTCTACTCACTGAATGCAGTTTGTTTAGTTGAATGACCGAATGCCGTTTGTGTCACTGAATCAGTATGTTCAGTTTGTTTCTTTGAATCAATGACTAACGTTTGATTCATTCAATATACCTTTGACGATTGATTCAATGCATGAATGGTTACAGATGGATACATTGATTGAATGTACTAAGTTTGTTTCTTAGAATGAATCAATGGCGTATTATGCATTGTATGTAGATACAATGAATGAAAACATGATTGAATGATTGCATTAAGATCGCGACAATCAATTCATGGTACAAGCTCTACTCACTGAATTCAGTTTGTTTAGTTGGATGAATGAGTGCAGTTTGAGTCACCGAATGAATATGAACAGTTTGTTTCTTTGAATCAATGTATAACGTTTGGCAAATTGAATATACTATTAACGACTGATTCAATGCATGAATGATTGCAGATTGATACATTGACTGAATGAAACAATGGCGTATCGTGGATGGAATGTAACATTATACGTTATACAATGAATGAATTCAGATTGTTTCATTGAATGATTGCATTAAGCTCGCGACAACCAATACACCGTTCAAGCTCTGCTCACTGAATGCAGTTTGTTTAGTTGAGTGAATGACAGTAGTTTGAGTCACTGAATGAATAGGCTAAGTTTGTTTCATTCAATCAGTGAATAACGTTTGTTTCATTGAATGAACTGTTGACGCTCGATTTTGTAAACGAAAGAACGCAGGTTGCCTCGTTGAATGAATGCATTAAAGTCCATTCAATGAATGAATGATACAAGCTCTATGCATTGAATTAACACGTAGAGTTTGTTTCATTGATGGCATGATTGCAGTTTGTTTCGTGGATTCATTTGTTGTGTATTTTATTGAATGACGCTGCAATCATTGCTTTTTCGTATGATGTTTGACTCAAAGAATGAATGAATGCAGATGTTTGCGTTCTACTAATGCATTACACTCAAGACAATGAATTAATGATGCAAGCTCCACATATTGACATATCTAGTCGGGTCTGACAGAATGAATGAATGAGAGCAAATCGTTTCATTGAATGTATTTGCTAAGTGTGTTTCATTCAATCAATGAGTAACGTTTGATTCATTGAATATACTATTGACGATTGATTCAGTGCATGAATGATTGCAGAATGATACATTGACTGAATGAACTAAATGTGGTGCTTTGTATGAATGAATGCCGTATGATGGATTGTATGTCGTTTTATAGTTGATACAATGAATGAATTCAGATTGTTTGGTTGAATGATTGCATTAAGCTCGCGACACTCAATGCACGGTACAAGCGCTACACACTGAATGCAGTTTGTTTAGTTGAATGAATGACTGTAGTTTGTGCCACTGAATGAATATGTTTACTTTGTTTCACAGAATCAATGAATAACGTTTTATTCATTGAATATCATATTGACGATTGATTCAATGCATGAATGGTTACAGATTGATACGTTGACTGAATGGACTAAGTTTGTTTCTTAGAATGAATGAAAGGCGTATTATGCATTGTATGTAGTATTATAGTTGATACAATGAATGAGAACAGATTGTTTCGTTGAATGATTGCATTAAGATCGCGACAATCAATTCATGGTACAATCTCTACTCACTGAATGCAGTTTGTTTAGTTGAATGAATGAGTGCAGTGAGTCACTGAATGAATATGTTCAGTTTGTTTCTTTGAATCAATGTAAAACTTTTGGTTCATTGAATATACTATTGACGATTGATTCAATGCATGAATGATTGCAGATTGACTGAATGAACTAAATTTGGTTCTTGTATGGATGAATGCCGTATGATGGATTGTATGTAGTTTTATAGTTGATACAATGAATGCATTCAGATGGTTTAGTTGAATGATTGCATTAAGCTCGCGACACTCAATGCACGAACCAAGCGCTACTCACTGAATGCAGTTTGTTTCTTTCAATGAATGAATGGCGTATTAAGCATTGTATGGAGATACAATGAATGAAAACAGATTGTTTCGTTGAATGATTGCAATAAAATCGCGACAATCAATTCATGTTAAGCTCTACTCACTGAATGCAGTTTGTTTAGTTGAATGAACGACTGCAGTTTGAGTCACTGAATGAGTATGTTCAGTTTGTTTCTTTGCATCAATGACTAACGTTTGATTCATTTAATAAACCTTTGACGATTGATTCAATGCATGAATGGTTACAGATTGTTACATTGACTGAAAGTACTAAGTTTGTTTCTTTGAATGAATAGCGTATTATGCATTGTATGTAGATACAATGAATGAAAACAGATTGTTTCATTGAATGATTGCATTAAGCTGACGAGAACCAATACACCGTTAAAGCTCTATTCACTGAATGCAGTTTGTTTTGTTGAATGAATGAGTGCAGTTTGAGTCACTGAATGAACATGTTTACTTTGTTTCATTGAATCAATGAATAACGTTTTATTCATTGAATATACTATTGACGATTGATTCAATGCATGAATGGTTACAGATTGATACATTGACTGAATGGACTAAGTTTGTTTCTTAGAATGAATGAATGGCGTATTATGCATTGTATGTAGTATTATAGTTGATACAATGAATGACAACAGATTGTTTCGTTGAATGAATGCATTAAGATCGCGACAATCAATTCATGGTACAAGCTCTACTCACTGAATGCAGTTTGTTTAGTTGAATGAATGAGTGCAGTTTGAGTTTGTTTCTTTGTATAACGTTTGGCTCATTGAATATACTATTAACGACTGATTCAATGCATGAATGGTTACACATTGATACATTGACTGAATGTACTAAGTTTGTTTCTTTGAATGAATGAATGAATGGCGTATTATGCATTCTATGTAGAATTATATTCCCGGAATACAATGAATGAAAACACATTGTTTCGTTGAATGATTGCTTTAAGATGGTGACACTCAATGCACGGTACAAGCACTACTCACTGAATGCAGTTTGTTTAGTTGAATGAATGTCTGTAGTTTGTGCCACTGAATGAATATCTTTACTTTGTTTCATTGAATGAACGAATAACGTTTTATTCATTGAATATACTATTGACGATTGATTCAAAGCATGAAAGGTTACAGAATGATACTTTGACTGAATCTACTAAGTTTGTTTCTTTGAATGAATGAATGGCGTATTATGCATTGTATGTAGTATTATAGTTGATACAATGAATGACAACAGATTGCTTCGCTGAATGATTGCATTAAGATCGCGACAATCAATTCATGGTAAGCTCTACTCACTGAATGCAGTTTGTTTAGTTGAATGACCGAATGCCGTTTGTGTCACTGAATCAGTATGTTCAGTTTGTTTCTTTGAATCAATGACTAACGTTTGATTCATTCAATATACCTTTGACGATTGATTCAATGCATGAATGGTTACAGATTGATACATTGATTGAATGTACTAAGTTTGTTTCTTAGAATGAATCAATGGCGTATTATGCATTGTATGTAGATACAATGAATGAAAACATGATTGAATGATTGCATTAAGATCGCGACAATCAATTCATGGTACAAGCTCTACTCACTGAATTCAGTTTGTTTAGTTGAATGAATGAGTGCAGTTTGAGTCACCGAATGAATATGAACAGTTTGTTTCTTTGAATCAATGTATAACGTTTGGCAAATTGAATATACTATTAACGACTGATTCAATGCATGAATGATTGCAGATTGATACATTGACTGAATGAAACAATGGCGTATCGTGGATGGAATGTAACATTATACGTTATACAATGAATGAATTCAGATTGTTTCATTGAATGATTGCATTAAGCTGACGAGAACCAATACACCGTTAAAGCTCTATTCACTGAATGCAGTTTGTTTTGTTGAATGAATGAGTGCAGTTTGAGTCACTGAATGAACATGTTTACTTTGTTTCATTGAATCAATGAATAACGTTTTATTCATTGAATATACTATTGACGATTGATTCAATGCATGAATGGTTACAGATTGATACATTGACTGAATGGACTAAGTTTGTTTCTTAGAATGAATGAATGGCGTATTATGCATTGTATGTAGTATTATAGTTGATACAATGAATGACAACAGATTGTTTCGTTGAATGAATGCATTAAGATCGCGACAATCAATTCATGGTACAAGCTCTACTCACTGAATGCAGTTTGTTTAGTTGAATGAATGAGTGCAGTTTGAGTTTGTTTCTTTGTATAACGTTTGGCTGATTGAATATACTATTAACGACTGATTCAATGCATGAATGGTTACACATTGATACATTGACTGAATGTACTAAGTTTGTTTCTTTGAATGAATGAATGAATGGCGTATTATGCATTCTATGTAGAATTATATTCCCGGAATACAATGAATGAAAACACATTGTTTCGTTGAATGATTGCTTTAAGATGGTGACACTCAATGCACGGTACAAGCACTACTCACTGAATGCAGTTTGTTTAGTTGAATGAATGTCTGTAGTTTGTGCCACTGAATGAATATCTTTACTTTGTTTCATTGAATGAACGAATAACGTTTTATTCATTGAATATACTATTGACGATTGATTCAAAGCATGACTGAATCTACTAAGTTTGTTTCTTTGAATGAATGAATGGCGTATTATGCATTGTATGTAGTATTATAGTTGATACAATGAATGACAACAGATTGCTTCGCTGAATGATTGCATTAAGATCGCGACAATCAATTCATGGTAAGCTCTACTCACTGAATGCAGTTTGTTTAGTTGAATGACCGAATGCCGTTTGTGTCACTGAATCAGTATGTTCAGTTTGTTTCTTTGAATCAATGACTAACGTTTGATTCATTCAATATACCTTTGACGATTGATTCAATGCATGAATGGTTACAGATGGATACATTGATTGAATGTACTAAGTTTGTTTCTTAGAATGAATCAATGGCGTATTATGCATTGTATGTAGATACAATGAATGAAAACATGATTGAATGATTGCATTAAGATCGCGACAATCAATTCATGGTACAAGCTCTACTCACTGAATTCAGTTTGTTTAGTTGGATGAATGAGTGCAGTTTGAGTCACCGAATGAATATGAACAGTTTGTTTCTTTGAATCAATGTATAACGTTTGGCAAATTGAATATACTATTAACGACTGATTCAATGCATGAATGATTGCAGATTGATACATTGACTGAATGAAACAATGGCGTATCGTGGATGGAATGTAACATTATACGTTATACAATGAATGAATTCAGATTGTTTCATTGAATGATTGCATTAAGCTCGCGACAACCAATACACCGTTCAAGCTCTGCTCACTGAATGCAGTTTGTTTAGTTGAGTGAATGACAGTAGTTTGAGTCACTGAATGAATAGGCTAAGTTTGTTTCATTCAATCAGTGAATAACGTTTGTTTCATTGAATGAACTGTTGACGCTCGATTTTGTAAACGAAAGAACGCAGGTTGCCTCGTTGAATGAATGCATTAAAGTCCATTCAATGAATGAATGATACAAGCTCTATGCATTGAATTAACACGTAGAGTTTGTTTCATTGATGGCATGATTGCAGTTTGTTTCGTGGATTCATTTGTTGTGTATTTTATTGAATGACGCTGCAATCATTGCTTTTTCGTATGATGTTTGACTCAAAGAATGAATGAATGCAGATGTTTGCGTTCTACTAATGCATTACACTCAAGACAATGAATTAATGATGCAAGCTCCACATATTGACATATCTAGTCGGGTCTGACAGAATGAATGAATGAGAGCAAATCGTTTCATTGAATGTATTTGCTAAGTGTGTTTCATTCAATCAATGAGTAACGTTTGATTCATTGAATATACTATTGACGATTGATTCAGTGCATGAATGATTGCAGAATGATACATTGACTGAATGAACTAAATGTGGTGCTTTGTATGAATGAATGCCGTATGATGGATTGTATGTCGTTTTATAGTTGATACAATGAATGAATTCAGATTGTTTGGTTGAATGATTGCATTAAGCTCGCGACACTCAATGCACGGTACAAGCGCTACACACTGAATGCAGTTTGTTTAGTTGAATGAATGACTGTAGTTTGTGCCACTGAATGAATATGTTTACTTTGTTTCACAGAATCAATGAATAACGTTTTATTCATTGAATATCATATTGACGATTGATTCAATGCATGAATGGTTACAGATTGATACGTTGACTGAATGGACTAAGTTTGTTTCTTAGAATGAATGAAAGGCGTATTATGCATTGTATGTAGTATTATAGTTGATACAATGAATGAGAACAGATTGTTTCGTTGAATGATTGCATTAAGATCGCGACAATCAATTCATGGTACAATCTCTACTCACTGAATGCAGTTTGTTTAGTTGAATGAATGAGTGCAGTGAGTCACTGAATGAATATGTTCAGTTTGTTTCTTTGAATCAATGTAAAACTTTTGGTTCATTGAATATACTATTGACGATTGATTCAATGCATGAATGATTGCAGATTGACTGAATGAACTAAATTTGGTTCTTGTATGGATGAATGCCGTATGATGGATTGTATGTAGTTTTATAGTTGATACAATGAATGCATTCAGATGGTTTAGTTGAATGATTGCATTAAGCTCGCGACACTCAATGCACGAACCAAGCGCTACTCACTGAATGCAGTTTGTTTCTTTCAATGAATGAATGGCGTATTAAGCATTGTATGGAGATACAATGAATGAAAACAGATTGTTTCGTTGAATGATTGCAATAAAATCGCGACAATCAATTCATGTTAAGCTCTACTCACTGAATGCAGTTTGTTTAGTTGAATGAACGACTGCAGTTTGAGTCACTGAATGAGTATGTTCAGTTTGTTTCTTTGCATCAATGACTAACGTTTGATTCATTTAATAAACCTTTGACGATTGATTCAATGCATGAATGGTTACAGATTGTTACATTGACTGAAAGTACTAAGTTTGTTTCTTTGAATGAATAGCGTATTATGCATTGTATGTAGATACAATGAATGAAAACAGATTGTTTCATTGAATGATTGCATTAAGCTGACGAGAACCAATACACCGTTAAAGCTCTATTCACTGAATGCAGTTTGTTTTGTTGAATGAATGAGTGCAGTTTGAGTCACTGAATGAACATGTTTACTTTGTTTCATTGAATCAATGAATAACGTTTTATTCATTGAATATACTATTGACGATTGATTCAATGCATGAATGGTTACAGATTGATACATTGACTGAATGGACTAAGTTTGTTTCTTAGAATGAATGAATGGCGTATTATGCATTGTATGTAGTATTATAGTTGATACAATGAATGACAACAGATTGTTTCGTTGAATGAATGCATTAAGATCGCGACAATCAATTCATGGTACAAGCTCTACTCACTGAATGCAGTTTGTTTAGTTGAATGAATGAGTGCAGTTTGAGTTTGTTTCTTTGTATAACGTTTGGCTGATTGAATATACTATTAACGACTGATTCAATGCATGAATGGTTACACATTGATACATTGACTGAATGTACTAAGTTTGTTTCTTTGAATGAATGAATGAATGGCGTATTATGCATTCTATGTAGAATTATATTCCCGGAATACAATGAATGAAAACACATTGTTTCGTTGAATGATTGCTTTAAGATGGTGACACTCAATGCACGGTACAAGCACTACTCACTGAATGCAGTTTGTTTAGTTGAATGAATGTCTGTAGTTTGTGCCACTGAATGAATATCTTTACTTTGTTTCATTGAATGAACGAATAACGTTTTATTCATTGAATATACTATTGACGATTGATTCAAAGCATGAAAGGTTACAGAATGATACTTTGACTGAATCTACTAAGTTTGTTTCTTTGAATGAATGAATGGCGTATTATGCATTGTATGTAGTATTATAGTTGATACAATGAATGACAACAGATTGCTTCGCTGAATGATTGCATTAAGATCGCGACAATCAATTCATGGTAAGCTCTACTCACTGAATGCAGTTTGTTTAGTTGAATGACCGAATGCCGTTTGTGTCACTGAATCAGTATGTTCAGTTTGTTTCTTTGAATCAATGACTAACGTTTGATTCATTCAATATACCTTTGACGATTGATTCAATGCATGAATGGTTACAGATTGATACATTGATTGAATGTACTAAGTTTGTTTCTTAGAATGAATCAATGGCGTATTATGCATTGTATGTAGATACAATGAATGAAAACATGATTGAATGATTGCATTAAGATCGCGACAATCAATTCATGGTACAAGCTCTACTCACTGAATTCAGTTTGTTTAGTTGAATGAATGAGTGCAGTTTGAGTCACCGAATGAATATGAACAGTTTGTTTCTTTGAATCAATGTATAACGTTTGGCAAATTGAATATACTATTAACGACTGATTCAATGCATGAATGATTGCAGATTGATACATTGACTGAATGAAACAATGGCGTATCGTGGATGGAATGTAACATTATACGTTATACAATGAATGAATTCAGATTGTTTCATTGAATGATTGCATTAAGCTCGCGACAACCAATACACCGTTCAAGCTCTGCTCACTGAATGCAGTTTGTTTAGTTGAGTGAATGACAGTAGTTTGAGTCACTGAATGAATAGGCTAAGTTTGTTTCATTCAATCAGTGAATAACGTTTGTTTCATTGAATGAACTGTTGACGCTCGATTTTGTAAACGACAGAACGCAGGTTGCCTCGTTGAATGAATGCATTAAAGTCCATTCAATGAATGAATGATACAAGCTCTATGCATTGAATTAACACGTAGAGTTTGTTTCATTGATGGCATGATTGCAGTTTGTTTCGTGGATTCATTTGTTGTGTATTTTATTGAATGACGCTGCAATCATTGCTTTTTCGTATGATGTTTGACTCAAAGAATGAATGAATGCAGATGTTTGCGTTCTACTAATGCATTACACTCAAGACAATGAATTAATGATGCAAGCTCCACATATTGACATATCTAGTCGGGTCTGACAGAATGAATGAATGAGAGCAAATCGTTTCATTGAATGTATTTGCTAAGTGTGTTTCATTCAATCAATGAGTAACGTTTGATTCATTGAATATACTATTGACGATTGATTCAGTGCATGAATGATTGCAGAATGATACATTGACTGAATGAACTAAATGTGGTGCTTTGTATGAATGAATGCCGTATGATGGATTGTATGTCGTTTTATAGTTGATACAATGAATGAATTCAGATTGTTTGGTTGAATGATTGCATTTAGCTCGCGACACTCAATGCACGGTACAAGCGCTACACACTGAATGCAGTTTGTTTAGTTGAATGAATGACTGTAGTTTGTGCCACTGAATGAATATGTTTACTTTGTTTCACAGAATCAATGAATAACGTTTTATTCATTGAATATCATATTGACGATTGATTCAATGCATGAATGGTTACAGATTGATACGTTGACTGAATGGACTAAGTTTGTTTCTTAGAATGAATGAAAGGCGTATTATGCATTGTATGTAGTATTATAGTTGATACAATGAATGAGAACAGATTGTTTCGTTGAATGATTGCATTAAGATCGCGACAATCAATTCATGGTACAATCTCTACTCACTGAATGCAGTTTGTTTAGTTGAATGAATGAGTGCAGTGAGTCACTGAATGAATATGTTCAGTTTGTTTCTTTGAATCAATGTAAAACTTTTGGTTCATTGAATATACTATTGACGATTGATTCAATGCATGAATGATTGCAGATTGACTGAATGAACTAAATTTGGTTCTTGTATGGATGAATGCCGTATGATGGATTGTATGTAGTTTTATAGTTGATACAATGAATGCATTCAGATGGTTTAGTTGAATGATTGCATTAAGCTCGCGACACTCAATGCACGAACCAAGCGCTACTCACTGAATGCAGTTTGTTTCTTTCAATGAATGAATGGCGTATTAAGCATTGTATGGAGATACAATGAATGAAAACAGATTGTTTCGTTGAATGATTGCAATAAAATCGCGACAATCAATTCATGTTAAGCTCTACTCACTGAATGCAGTTTGTTTAGTTGAATGAACGACTGCAGTTTGAGTCACTGAATGAGTATGTTCAGTTTGTTTCTTTGCATCAATGACTAACGTTTGATTCATTTAATAAACCTTTGACGATTGATTCAATGCATGAATGGTTACAGATTGTTACATTGACTGAAAGTACTAAGTTTGTTTCTTTGAATGAATAGCGTATTATGCATTGTATGTAGATACAATGAATGAAAACAGATTGTTTCATTGAATGATTGCATTAAGCTGACGAGAACCAATACACCGTTAAAGCTCTATTCACTGAATGCAGTTTGTTTTGTTGAATGAATGAGTGCAGTTTGAGTCACTGAATGAACATGTTTACTTTGTTTCATTGAATCAATGAATAACGTTTTATTCATTGAATATACTATTGACGATTGATTCAATGCATGAATGGTTACAGATTGATACATTGACTGAATGGACTAAGTTTGTTTCTTAGAATGAATGAATGGCGTATTATGCATTGTATGTAGTATTATAGTTGATACAATGAATGACAACAGATTGTTTCGTTGAATGAATGCATTAAGATCGCGACAATCAATTCATGGTACAAGCTCTACTCACTGAATGCAGTTTGTTTAGTTGAATGAATGAGTGCAGTTTGAGTTTGTTTCTTTGTATAACGTTTGGCTCATTGAATATACTATTAACGACTGATTCAATGCATGAATGGTTACACATTGATACATTGACTGAATGTACTAAGTTTGTTTCTTTGAATGAATGAATGAATGGCGTATTATGCATTCTATGTAGAATTATATTCCCGGAATACAATGAATGAAAACACATTGTTTCGTTGAATGATTGCTTTAAGATGGTGACACTCAATGCACGGTACAAGCACTACTCACTGAATGCAGTTTGTTTAGTTGAATGAATGTCTGTAGTTTGTGCCACTGAATGAATATCTTTACTTTGTTTCATTGAATGAACGAATAACGTTTTATTCATTGAATATACTATTGACGATTGATTCAAAGCATGACTGAATCTACTAAGTTTGTTTCTTTGAATGAATGAATGGCGTATTATGCATTGTATGTAGTATTATAGTTGATACAATGAATGACAACAGATTGCTTCGCTGAATGATTGCATTAAGATCGCGACAATCAATTCATGGTAAGCTCTACTCACTGAATGCAGTTTGTTTAGTTGAATGACCGAATGCCGTTTGTGTCACTGAATCAGTATGTTCAGTTTGTTTCTTTGAATCAATGACTAACGTTTGATTCATTCAATATACCTTTGACGATTGATTCAATGCATGAATGGTTACAGATTGATACATTGATTGAATGTACTAAGTTTGTTTCTTAGAATGAATCAATGGCGTATTATGCATTGTATGTAGATACAATGAATGAAAACATGATTGAATGATTGCATTAAGATCGCGACAATCAATTCATGGTACAAGCTCTACTCACTGAATTCAGTTTGTTTAGTTGGATGAATGAGTGCAGTTTGAGTCACCGAATGAATATGAACAGTTTGTTTCTTTGAATCAATGTATAACGTTTGGCAAATTGAATATACTATTAACGACTGATTCAATGCATGAATGATTGCAGATTGATACATTGACTGAATGAAACAATGGCGTATCGTGGATGGAATGTAACATTATACGTTATACAATGAATGAATTCAGATTGTTTCATTGAATGATTGCATTAAGCTCGCGACAACCAATACACCGTTCAAGCTCTGCTCACTGAATGCAGTTTGTTTAGTTGAGTGAATGACAGTAGTTTGAGTCACTGAATGAATAGGCTAAGTTTGTTTCATTCAATCAGTGAATAACGTTTGTTTCATTGAATGAACTGTTGACGCTCGATTTTGTAAACGAAAGAACGCAGGTTGCCTCGTTGAATGAATGCATTAAAGTCCATTCAATGAATGAATGATACAAGCTCTATGCATTGAATTAACACGTAGAGTTTGTTTCATTGATGGCATGATTGCAGTTTGTTTCGTGGATTCATTTGTTGTGTATTTTATTGAATGACGCTGCAATCATTGCTTTTTCGTATGATGTTTGACTCAAAGAATGAATGAATGCAGATGTTTGCGTTCTACTAATGCATTACACTCAAGACAATGAATTAATGATGCAAGCTCCACATATTGACATATCTAGTCGGGTCTGACAGAATGAATGAATGAGAGCAAATCGTTTCATTGAATGTATTTGCTAAGTGTGTTTCATTCAATCAATGAGTAACGTTTGATTCATTGAATATACTATTGACGATTGATTCAGTGCATGAATGATTGCAGAATGATACATTGACTGAATGAACTAAATGTGGTGCTTTGTATGAATGAATGCCGTATGATGGATTGTATGTCGTTTTATAGTTGATACAATGAATGAATTCAGATTGTTTGGTTGAATGATTGCATTAAGCTCGCGACACTCAATGCACGGTACAAGCGCTACACACTGAATGCAGTTTGTTTAGTTGAATGAATGACTGTAGTTTGTGCCACTGAATGAATATGTTTACTTTGTTTCACAGAATCAATGAATAACGTTTTATTCATTGAATATCATATTGACGATTGATTCAATGCATGAATGGTTACAGATTGATACGTTGACTGAATGGACTAAGTTTGTTTCTTAGAATGAATGAAAGGCGTATTATGCATTGTATGTAGTATTATAGTTGATACAATGAATGAGAACAGATTGTTTCGTTGAATGATTGCATTAAGATCGCGACAATCAATTCATGGTACAATCTCTACTCACTGAATGCAGTTTGTTTAGTTGAATGAATGAGTGCAGTGAGTCACTGAATGAATATGTTCAGTTTGTTTCTTTGAATCAATGTAAAACTTTTGGTTCATTGAATATACTATTGACGATTGATTCAATGCATGAATGATTGCAGATTGACTGAATGAACTAAATTTGGTTCTTGTATGGATGAATGCCGTATGATGGATTGTATGTAGTTTTATAGTTGATACAATGAATGCATTCAGATGGTTTAGTTGAATGATTGCATTAAGCTCGCGACACTCAATGCACGAACCAAGCGCTACTCACTGAATGCAGTTTGTTTCTTTCAATGAATGAATGGCGTATTAAGCATTGTATGGAGATACAATGAATGAAAACAGATTGTTTCGTTGAATGATTGCAATAAAATCGCGACAATCAATTCATGTTAAGCTCTACTCACTGAATGCAGTTTGTTTAGTTGAATGAACGACTGCAGTTTGAGTCACTGAATGAGTATGTTCAGTTTGTTTCTTTGCATCAATGACTAACGTTTGATTCATTTAATAAACCTTTGACGATTGATTCAATGCATGAATGGTTACAGATTGTTACATTGACTGAAAGTACTAAGTTTGTTTCTTTGAATGAATAGCGTATTATGCATTGTATGTAGATACAATGAATGAAAACAGATTGTTTCATTGAATGATTGCATTAAGCTGACGAGAACCAATACACCGTTAAAGCTCTATTCACTGAATGCAGTTTGTTTTGTTGAATGAATGAGTGCAGTTTGAGTCACTGAATGAACATGTTTACTTTGTTTCATTGAATCAATGAATAACGTTTTATTCATTGAATATACTATTGACGATTGATTCAATGCATGAATGGTTACAGATTGATACATTGACTGAATGGACTAAGTTTGTTTCTTAGAATGAATGAATGGCGTATTATGCATTGTATGTAGTATTATAGTTGATACAATGAATGACAACAGATTGTTTCGTTGAATGAATGCATTAAGATCGCGACAATCAATTCATGGTACAAGCTCTACTCACTGAATGCAGTTTGTTTAGTTGAATGAATGAGTGCAGTTTGAGTTTGTTTCTTTGTATAACGTTTGGCTCATTGAATATACTATTAACGACTGATTCAATGCATGAATGGTTACACATTGATACATTGACTGAATGTACTAAGTTTGTTTCTTTGAATGAATGAATGAATGGCGTATTATGCATTCTATGTAGAATTATATTCCCGGAATACAATGAATGAAAACACATTGTTTCGTTGAATGATTGCTTTAAGATGGTGACACTCAATGCACGGTACAAGCACTACTCACTGAATGCAGTTTGTTTAGTTGAATGAATGTCTGTAGTTTGTGCCACTGAATGAATATCTTTACTTTGTTTCATTGAATGAACGAATAACGTTTTATTCATTGAATATACTATTGACGATTGATTCAAAGCATGACTGAATCTACTAAGTTTGTTTCTTTGAATGAATGAATGGCGTATTATGCATTGTATGTAGTATTATAGTTGATACAATGAATGACAACAGATTGCTTCGCTGAATGATTGCATTAAGATCGCGACAATCAATTCATGGTAAGCTCTACTCACTGAATGCAGTTTGTTTAGTTGAATGACCGAATGCCGTTTGTGTCACTGAATCAGTATGTTCAGTTTGTTTCTTTGAATCAATGACTAACGTTTGATTCATTCAATATACCTTTGACGATTGATTCAATGCATGAATGGTTACAGATTGATACATTGATTGAATGTACTAAGTTTGTTTCTTAGAATGAATCAATGGCGTATTATGCATTGTATGTAGATACAATGAATGAAAACATGATTGAATGATTGCATTAAGATCGCGACAATCAATTCATGGTACAAGCTCTACTCACTGAATTCAGTTTGTTTAGTTGGATGAATGAGTGCAGTTTGAGTCACCGAATGAATATGAACAGTTTGTTTCTTTGAATCAATGTATAACGTTTGGCAAATTGAATATACTATTAACGACTGATTCAATGCATGAATGATTGCAGATTGATACATTGACTGAATGAAACAATGGCGTATCGTGGATGGAATGTAACATTATACGTTATACAATGAATGAATTCAGATTGTTTCATTGAATGATTGCATTAAGCTCGCGACAACCAATACACCGTTCAAGCTCTGCTCACTGAATGCAGTTTGTTTAGTTGAGTGAATGACAGTAGTTTGAGTCACTGAATGAATAGGCTAAGTTTGTTTCATTCAATCAGTGAATAACGTTTGTTTCATTGAATGAACTGTTGACGCTCGATTTTGTAAACGAAAGAACGCAGGTTGCCTCGTTGAATGAATGCATTAAAGTCCATTCAATGAATGAATGATACAAGCTCTATGCATTGAATTAACACGTAGAGTTTGTTTCATTGATGGCATGATTGCAGTTTGTTTCGTGGATTCATTTGTTGTGTATTTTATTGAATGACGCTGCAATCATTGCTTTTTCGTATGATGTTTGACTCAAAGAATGAATGAATGCAGATGTTTGCGTTCTACTAATGCATTACACTCAAGACAATGAATTAATGATGCAAGCTCCACATATTGACATATCTAGTCGGGTCTGACAGAATGAATGAATGAGAGCAAATCGTTTCATTGAATGTATTTGCTAAGTGTGTTTCATTCAATCAATGAGTAACGTTTGATTCATTGAATATACTATTGACGATTGATTCAGTGCATGAATGATTGCAGAATGATACATTGACTGAATGAACTAAATGTGGTGCTTTGTATGAATGAATGCCGTATGATGGATTGTATGTCGTTTTATAGTTGATACAATGAATGAATTCAGATTGTTTGGTTGAATGATTGCATTAAGCTCGCGACACTCAATGCACGGTACAAGCGCTACACACTGAATGCAGTTTGTTTAGTTGAATGAATGACTGTAGTTTGTGCCACTGAATGAATATGTTTACTTTGTTTCACAGAATCAATGAATAACGTTTTATTCATTGAATATCATATTGACGATTGATTCAATGCATGAATGGTTACAGATTGATACGTTGACTGAATGGACTAAGTTTGTTTCTTAGAATGAATGAAAGGCGTATTATGCATTGTATGTAGTATTATAGTTGATACAATGAATGAGAACAGATTGTTTCGTTGAATGATTGCATTAAGATCGCGACAATCAATTCATGGTACAATCTCTACTCACTGAATGCAGTTTGTTTAGTTGAATGAATGAGTGCAGTGAGTCACTGAATGAATATGTTCAGTTTGTTTCTTTGAATCAATGTAAAACTTTTGGTTCATTGAATATACTATTGACGATTGATTCAATGCATGAATGATTGCAGATTGACTGAATGAACTAAATTTGGTTCTTGTATGGATGAATGCCGTATGATGGATTGTATGTAGTTTTATAGTTGATACAATGAATGCATTCAGATGGTTTAGTTGAATGATTGCATTAAGCTCGCGACACTCAATGCACGAACCAAGCGCTACTCACTGAATGCAGTTTGTTTCTTTCAATGAATGAATGGCGTATTAAGCATTGTATGGAGATACAATGAATGAAAACAGATTGTTTCGTTGAATGATTGCAATAAAATCGCGACAATCAATTCATGTTAAGCTCTACTCACTGAATGCAGTTTGTTTAGTTGAATGAACGACTGCAGTTTGAGTCACTGAATGAGTATGTTCAGTTTGTTTCTTTGCATCAATGACTAACGTTTGATTCATTTAATAAACCTTTGACGATTGATTCAATGCATGAATGGTTACAGATTGTTACATTGACTGAAAGTACTAAGTTTGTTTCTTTGAATGAATAGCGTATTATGCATTGTATGTAGATACAATGAATGAAAACAGATTGTTTCATTGAATGATTGCATTAAGCTGACGAGAACCAATACACCGTTAAAGCTCTATTCACTGAATGCAGTTTGTTTTGTTGAATGAATGAGTGCAGTTTGAGTCACTGAATGAATATGTTCAGTTTGTTTCATTGAATCAATGTATAACGTTTGTTTCATTGAATATACTATTGACGATTGATTCAATGCATGAATGATTGCAGATTCATACATTGACTGAATGAATGACTGTAGTTTGTGCCACTGAATGAACATGTTTACTTTGTTTCATTGAATCAATGAATAACGTTTTATTCATTGAATATACTATTGACGATTGATTCAATGCATGAATGGTTACAGATTGATACATTGACTGAATGTACTAAGTTTGTTTCTTAGAATGAATGAATGGCGTATTATGCATTGTATGTAGTATTATAGTTGATACAATGAATGAAAACAGATTGTTTCGTTGAATGATTGCATTAAGATCGCGACAATCAATTCACGGTACAAGCTCTACTCACTGAATGCAGTTTGTTTATTTGAATGAATGATTGCAGTTTGTGCCAATGAATGAATATGTTTACTTTGTTTCATTGAATAAATGAATAACGTTTTATTCATTGAATATACTATTGACGATTGATTCAAAGCATGAATGGTTACAGATTGATACATTGACTGAATGAATTACATTTGTTTCTTTGAATGAATGGCGTATTATGCATTGTATGTAGTATTATAGTTGATACAATGAATGAAAACAGATTGTTCGTTGAATGATTGCATTAAGATCGCGACAATCAATTCATGGTACAAGCTCTACTCACTGAATGCAGTTTGTTTAGTTGAATGAATGAGCGCAGTTTGAGTCACTGAATGAATATGTTCAGTTTGTTTCTTTGAATCAATGTATAACGTTTGATTCATTGAATATACTATTGACGATTGATTCAATGCATGAATGGTTACAGATTGATACATTGACTGAATGAATGACTGTAGTTTGTGCCACTGAATGAACATGTTTACTTTGTTTCATTGAATCAATGAATAAGGTTTTATTCAGTGAATATACCATTGACGATTGATTCAAAGCAGGAATGATTACAGATTGATACATTTACTTAATGTACTTAGTTTGAATCTTTGAATGAATGAATGGCGTATTATGCATTGTATGTAGTATTATAGTTGATAGAATGTATAACGTTTGGTTCATTGAATATACTATTGACGATTGATTCAATGCATGAATGATTGCAGATTGATACATTGACTGAATGAACTACATTTGGTTCTTTGTATGAATGAATGCCGTATGGTGGATTGTATGTAGTTTTATAGTTGATACAATGAATGAATTCAGATTGTTTCGTTGAATGATTGCATTCAGCTCGTGACACTCATTTCACGGAACAAGCGCTACTCACTGAATGCAGTTTGTTTAGATGAATGACTGTAGTTTGTGCCACTGAATGAATATGTTTAGTTTGTTTCATTGAATCAATGAATAACGTTTGATTCATTGAATATCATATTGACGATTGATTCAATGCATGAATGTTTACAGATTGATACATTGACTGAATCTACTAAGTTTGTTTCTTTGAATGAATGGCGTATTATGCATTGTATGTAGATACAATGAATGAAAACAGATTGTTTCGTTGAATGATTGCATTAAGATCGCGACAATCAATTCATCGTACAAGCTCTACTAACTGAATGCAGTTTGTTTAGTTGAATGAATGAGTGCAGTTTGAGTCACTGAATGAATATGTTCAGTTTGTTTCTTTGAATCAATGTATAACGTTTAGTTCATTGAATATACTATTGACGATTGATTCAATGCATGAATGATTGCAGATTGATACATTGACTGAATGAACTAAATTTGGTTCTTTGTATGAATGAATGCCGTATGATGGATTGTATGTAGTTTTATAGTTGATACAATGAATGAATTCAGATTGTTTAGTTGAATGATTGCATTAAGCTCGCGACACTCAATGCACGGTACAAGCGCTACTCACTGAATGCAGTTTGTTTAGTTGAATGAATGACTGTAGTTTGTGCCACTGAATGAATATGTTTACTTTGTTTCATTGAATCAATGAATAACGTTTTATTCATTGAATATACTATTGACGATTGATTCAATGCATGAATGGTTACAGATTGATACATTTACTGAATGTACTTAGTTTGTATCTTTGAATGAATGAAAGGCGTATTATGCATTGTATGTAGTATTATAGTTGATACAATGAATGAAAACAGATTGTTTCGTTGAATGATTGCATTAAGATCGCGACAATCAATTCATGGTACAATCTCTACTCACAGAATGCAGTTTGTTTAGTTGAATGAATGAGTGCAGTTTGTGCCAATGAATGAATATGTTTACTTTGTTTCATTGAATCAATGAATAACGTTTTATTCATTGAATATACTATTGACGATTGATTCAAAGCATGAATGGTTACAGATTGATACATTTACTGAATGAACTACATTTGTTTCTTTGAATGAATGAATGGCGTATTATGCATTGTATGTAGTAATATAGTTGATACAATGAATGAAAACAGATTGTTTAGTTGAATGATTGCATTAAGATCGCGACAATCATTTCATGGTACAAGCTCTACTCACTGAATGCAGTTTGTTTAGTTGAATGAATGAGTGCAGTTTGAGTCACTGAATGAATATGTTCAGTTTGTTTCTTTAAATCAATGTATAACGTTTGCTTCATTGAATATACTATTGACGATTGATTCAATGCATGAATGATTGCAGATTGATACATTGACTGAATGAACTACATTTGGTTCTTTGTATGAATGAATGCCGTATGGTGGATTGTATGTAGTTTCATAGTTGATAAAATGAATGAATTCAGATTGTTTCGTTGAATGATTGCATTAAGCTCGCGACACTCAATTCACGGTACAAGCGCTACTCACTGAATGCAGTTTGTTTAGTTGAATGAATGACTGTAGTTTGTGCCACTGAATGAATATGTTTACTTTGTTTCATTGAATCAATGAATAACGTTTCATTCATTGAATATCATATTGACGATTGATTCAATGCATGAATGGTTACAGATTGATACATTGACTGAATCTACTAAGTTTGTTTCTTTGAATGAATGAATGGCGTATTATGCATTGTATGTAGATACAATGAATGAAAACAGATTGTTTCGTTGAATGATTGCATTAAGATCACGACAATCAACTCATGTTAAGCTCTACTCACTGAATGCAGTTTGTTTAGTTGAATGAATGACTGCAGTTTGTGTCACTGAATGAGTACGTTCAGATTGTTTCTTTGAATCAATGACTAACGTTTGATTCATTGAATATACTTTGACGATTGATTCAATGCATGAATGGTTACAGATTGATACATTGACTGAATGGACTAAGTTTGTTTCTTTGAATGAATAGCGTATTATGCATTGTATGTAGATACAATGAATGAAAACAGATTGTTTCGTTGAATGATTGCATTAAGATCGCGACAACCAATACACCGTTCAAGCTCTACTCACTGAATGCAGTTTGTTTAGTTGAATGAATGACTGTAGTTTGTGCCACTGAATGAATACGTTTACTTTGTTTCATTGAATCAATGAATAACGTTTAATTCATTGAATATACTATTGACGATTGATTCAAAGCATGAATGATTACAGATTGATACAGTTACTGAATGTACTTAGTTTGTATCTTTGAATGAATGAATGGCGTATTATGCATTGTATGTAGTATTATAGTTGATAGAATGAATGAAAACAATTTGTTTAGTTGAATGATTGCATTAAGGTCACGACAAACAATTCATGGTACAATCTCTACTCACTGAATGCAGTTTGTTTAGTTGAATGAATGAGTGCAGTTTGTGCCAATGAATGAATATGTTTACTTTGTTTCATTGAATAAATGAATAACGTTTTATTCATTGAATATACTATTGACGATTGATTCAATGCATGAATGGTTACAGATTGATACATTGACTGAATGAACTACATTTGTTTCTTTGAATGAATGAATGGCGGATGATGCTTTGTATGTAGTATTATAGTTGATACAATGAATGATAACAGATTGTTTCGTTGAATGATTGCATTAAGATCGCGACAATCAATTCATGTTAAGCTCTACTCACTGAATGCAGTTTGTTTATTTGAATGAACGACTGCAGTTTGTGTCACTGAATGAGTATGTTCAGTTTGTTTCTTTGAATCAATGACTAACGTTTGATTCATTGAATATACCTTTGACGATTGATTCAATGCATGAATGGTTACAGATTGATACAATGACTGAATGGACTAAGTTTGTTTCTGTGAATGAATGAATAGCGTATTATCATTGTATGTAGATACAATGAATGAAAACAGATTGTTTCATTGAATGATTGCATTAAGCTCGCGACAACCAATACACCGTTCAAGCTCTATTCAATAAATGCAGTTTGTTTAGTTGAATGAATGAGTGCAGTTTGAGTCACTGAATGAATATGTTTACTTTGTTTCATTGAATCAATGAATAACGTTTTATTCATTGAATATACTATTGACGATTGATTCAATGCAGGAATGGTTACAGATTGGTAGATTGACAGAATGCTCTAAGTTTGTTTCTTTGAATGAATGAATGGCGTATTATGCATTGTATGTAGTATTATAGTTGATACACTGAATGAAAACAGATTGATTCGTTGAATGATTGCATTAAGATCGCGACAACTAATACACCGTTCAAGCTCTATTCACTCAATGCAGTTTGTTTAGTTAAATGAATGAGTGCAGTTTGAGTCACTTAATGAATATGTTCCGTTTGTTTCTTTGAATCAATGTGTAGCGTTTGGTTCATTTAATATACTATTGACGATTGATTCAATGCATGAATGATGGCAGATTGATACATTGACTGAATGAACTAAATTTGGTTCTTTGTTTGAATGAATGCCGTATGATGGATTGTATGTAGTTTTATAGTTGATACAATGAATGAAAACAGATTGTTTAGTTGAATGATTGCATTAAGATCGCGACAATCAATTCATGTTATCTACTCACTGAATGCAGTTTGTTTAGTTCATTGAACGACTGAAGTTTGTGTCACTGAATGAGTATGTTCAGTTTGTTTCTTTGAATCAATGACTAACGTTTGATTCATTGAATATACCTTGGACGATTGATTCAATGCATGAATGGTTACAGATTGATACATTGACTGAATGGACAAAGTTTGTTTCTTTGAATGAATGAATAGCGTATTATGAATTGTATGTAGATACAATGAATGAAAACAGATTGTTTCATTGAATGATTGCATTAAGATCGCGACAATCAATTCATGGTACAAGCTCTACTCACTGAATGCAGTTTGTTTAGTTGAATGAATGAGTGCAGTTTGAGTCACTGAATGAATATGTTCAGTTTGTTTCTTTGAATCAATGTATAACGTTTGGTTCATTGAATATACTATTGACGATTGATTCAATGCATGAATGATTGCAGATTGATACATTGACTGAATGAACTACATTTGGTTCTGTGCATGAATGAATGCCGCATGATGTATTGTATGTAGTTTTATATTGGATACAATGAATGAATTCAGATTGTTTAGTTGAATGATTGCATTAAGCTCGCGACACTCAATGCACGGTACAAGTGCTACTCAGTGAATGCAGTTTGTTTAGTTGAATGAATGACTGTAGTTTGTGCCACTGAATGAATATGTTTACTTTGTTTCATTGAATCAATGAATGACGTTTTATTCATTGAATATACTATTGACGATTGATTCAAAGCATGAATGGTTACAGATTGATACACTAACTGAATGTACTTAGTTTGTATCTTTGAATGAATGAATGGCGTATTATGCATTGTATGTAGGATTATAGCTGATACAATGAATGAAAAAAGATTGTTTAGTTGAATGATTGCATTAAGATCGCGACAATCAATTCATGGTACAAGCTCTACTCACTGAATGCAGTTTGTTTAGTTGAATGAATGACTGTAGTTTGTGCCACTGAATGAATATGTTTACTTTGTTTCATTGACTCAATGTATAACGTTTGGTTCATTGAATATACTATTGACGATTGATTCAATGCATGAATGATTGCAGTTTGATACATTGACTGAATGAACTACATTTGGTTCTTTGTATGAATGAATGCCGTATGATGAACTGTATGTAGCTTTATAGTTGATACAATGAACGAATTCAGATTGTTTAGTTGAATGATTGCATTAAGCTCGCGACACTCAAAGCGAGTTACAAGTGCTACTCTGAGAATGCAGTTTGTTTAGTTGAATGAATGACTGTAGTTTGTGCCACTGAATGGATATGTTTACTTTGTTTCATTGAATCAATGAATAACGTTTTATTCGTTGAATATACTATTGACGATTGATTCAATGCATAAATGGTTATAGATTGATACGTTGACTGAATCGACTAAGTTTTTTCTTTGAATGAATGGCGTATTATGCATTGTATGTAGATACAATGAATGAAAACAGATTGTTTCGTTGAATGATTGCATTAAGCTCGCGACACTCAATGCACGTTACAAGTGCTACTCACTGAATGCAGTTTGTTTAGTTGAATGAACGACTGCAATTTGTGTCACTGAATGAGTATGTTCAGTTTGTTTCTTTGAATCAATGACTAACGTTTGATTCATTGAATATACCTTTGACGATTGATTCAATGCATGAATGGATACAGATTGATACATTGACTGAATGTACTAAGTTTGTTTCTTGGAATGCATGATTAGCGTAATATGCATTGTATGTAGATACAATGAATGAAAACAGATTGTTTCATTGAATGATTGCATTAAGCTCGCGACAACCATAACACCGTTCAAGCTCTATTCACTGAATGCAGTTTGTTTAGTTAAATGAATGAGTGCAGTTTGAGTCACTGAATGAATATGTTCAGTTTGTTTCTTTGAATCAATGTATAACGTTTGGTTCATTGAATATACTGCTGACGATTGATTCAATGCATGAATGATTGCAGATTGATACATTGACTGAATGAACTACATTTGGTTCTGTGCATGACTGAATGCCGCATGATGTATTGTATGTAGTTTTATATTGGCTACAATGAATGAATTCAGATTGTTTAGTTGAATGTTTGCATTAAGCTCGCGACACTCAATGCACGGAACAAGTGCTACTCACTGAATGCAGTTTGTTTAGTTGAATGAATGACTGTAGTTTGTGCCACTGAATGAATATGTTTACTTTGTTTCATTGAATCAATGAATGACGTTTTATTCATTGAATATACTATTGACGATTGATTCAAAGCATGAATGGTTATAGATTGATACATTTACTGAATGTACTTAGTTTGTATCTTTGAATGAATGAATGGCGTATTATGCATTGTATGTAGGATTATAGCTGATACAGTGAATGAAAACAGATTGTTTAGTTGAATGATTGCATTTAGATCGCGACAATCAATTCATGGTACAAGCTCTACTCACTGAATGCAGTTTGTTTAGTTGAATGAATGACTGTAGTTTGTGCCACTGAATGAATATGTTTACTTTGTTTCATTGACTCAATGTATAACGTTTGGTTCTTTGAATATACTATTGACGATTGATTCAATGCATGAATGATTGCAGTTTGATACATTGACTGAATGAACTACATTTGGTTCTTTGTATGAATGAATGCCGTATGATGGACTGTATGTAGCTTTATAGTTGATACAATGAACGAATTCAGATTGTTTAGTTGAATGATTGCATTAAGCTCGCGACACTCAATGCACGTTACAAGTGCTACTCTGTGAATGCAGTTTGTTTAGTTGAATGAATGACTGTAGTTTGTGCCACTGAATGGATATGTTTACTTTGTTTCATTGAATCAATGAATAACGTTTTATTCGTTGAATATACTATTGACGATTGATTCAATGCATAAATGGTTACAGATTGATACGTTGACTGAATCGACTAAGTTTTTTTCTTTGAATGAATGGCGTATTATGCATTGTATGTAGATACAATGAATGAAAACAGATTGTTTCGTTGAATGATTGCATTAAGCTCGCGACACTCAATGCACGTTACAAGTGCTACTCACTGAATGCAGTTTGTTTAGTTGAATGAACGACTGCAATTTGTGTCACTGAATGAGTATGTTCAGTTTGTTTCTTTGAATCAATGACTAACGTTTGATTCATTGAATATACCTTTGACGATTGATTCAATGCATGAATGGATACAGATTGATACATTGACTGAATGTACTAAGTTTGTTTCTTGGAATGCATGATTAGCGTAATATGCATTGTATGTAGATACAATGAATGAAAACAGATTGTTTCATTGAATGATTGCATTAAGTTCGCGACAACCATAACACCGTTCAAGCTCTATTCACTGAATGCAGTTTGTTTAGTTGAAAGAATGACTGCAGTTTGTGCCACTGAATGAATATGTTTACTTTGTTTCATTGAATCAATGTATAACGTTTGGTTCATTGAATATACTATTGACGATTGATTCAATGCATGAATGATTGCAGTTTGATACATTGACTGAATGAAATACATTTGGTTCTTTGTATGAATGAATGCCGTATGATGGACTGTATGTAGCTTTATAGTTGATACAATGAACGAATTCAGATTGTTTAGTTGAATGATTGCATTAAGCTCGCGACACTCAATGCACGTTACAAGTGCTACTCTGTGAATGCAGTTTGTTTAGTTGAATGAATGACTGTAGTTTGTGCCACTGAATGGATATGTTTACTTTGTTTCATTGAATCAATGAATAACGTTTTATTCGTTGAATATACTATTGACGATTGATTCAATGCATAAATGGTTACAGATTGATACGTTGACTGAATCGACTAAGTTTTTTTCTTTGAATGAATGGCGTATTATGCATTGTATGTAGATACAATGAATGAAAACAGATTGTTTCGTTGAATGATTGCATTAAGCTCGCGACACTCAATGCACGTTACAAGTGCTACTCACTGAATGCAGTTTGTTTAGTTGAATGAACGACTGCAGTTTGTGTCACTGAATGAGTATGTTCAGTTTGTTTCTTTGAATCAATGACTAACGTTTGATTCATTGAATATACCTTTGACGATTGATTCAATGCATGAATGGATACAGATTGATACATTGACTGAATGTACTAAGTTTGTTTCTTGGAATGAATGATTAGCGTAATGTGCATTGTATGTAGATACAATGAATGTAAACAGATTGTTTCATTGAATGATTGCATTAAGATCGCGACAACCATAACACCGTTCAAGCTCTATTCACTGAATATAGTTTGTTTAGTTAAATGAATGAGTGCAGTTTGAGTCACTGAATGAATATGTTCAGTTTGTTTCTTTGAATCAATGTATAACGTTTGGTTCATTGAATATACTGTTGACGATTGATTCAATGCATGAATGATTGCAGATTGATACATTGACTGAATGAACTAAATTTGGTTCTTTGTATGGATGAATGCCATATGATGAATTGTATATAGTTTTACAGTTGATACAATGAATGAATTCATATTGTTTAGTTGAATGATTGCATTAAGCTCGCGACACTCAACGTACGGCTAAAGCGCTACTCACTGAATGCAGATTGTTTAGTTGAATGAATGACTGTAGTTTGTGCCATTGAATGGATATGTTTACTTTGTTTCATTGAATCAATGAATAACGTTTTATTCATTGAATATACTATTGACGATTGATTCAATGCATGAATGGTTACAGATGGATACATTTACTGAATGTACTTAGTTTGTATCTTTGAATGAATGAATGGCTTATTATGCATTGTATGTAGTATTATAGTTGATACAGTGAATGAAAACAGATTGTTTCGTTGAATGATTGCATTAAGATCGCGTCAATCAATTCATGGTACAATCTCTACTCACTGAATGCAGTTTGTTTAGTTGAATGAATGACTGTAGTTTGTGCCACTGAATGAATATGTTTACTTTGTTTCATTGACTCAATGTATAACGTTTGGTTCTTTGAATATACTATTGACGATTGATTCAATGCATGAATGATTGCAGTTTGATACATTGGCTGAATGAACTACATTTGGTTCTTTGTATGAATGAATGCCGTATGATGGACTGTATGTAGCTTTATAGTTGATACAATGAACGAATTCAGATTGTTTAGTTGAATGATTGCATTAAGCTCGCGACACTCAATGCACGTTACAAGTGCTACTCTGTGAATGCAGTTTGTTTAGTTGAATGAATGACTGTAGTTTGTGCCACTGAATGGATATGTTTACTTTGTTTCATTGAATCAATGAATAACGTTTTATTCGTTGAATATACTATTGACGATTGATTCAATGCATAAATGGTTACAGATTGATACGTTGACTGAATCGACTAAGTTTTTTTCTTTGAATGAATGGCGTATTATGCATTGTATGTAGATACAATGAATGAAAACAGATTGTTTCGTTGAATGATTGCATTAAGCTCGCGACACTCAATGCACGTTACAAGTGCTACTCACTGAATGCAGTTTGTTTAGTTGAATGAACGACTGCAATTTGTGTCACTGAATGAGTATGTTCAGTTTGTTTCTTTGAATCAATGACTAACGTTTGATTCATTGAATATACCTTTGACGATTGATTCAATGCATGAATGGATACAGATTGATACATTGACTGAATGTACTAAGTTTGTTTCTTGGAATGCATGATTAGCGTAATATGCATTGTATGTAGATACAATGAATGAAAACAGATTGTTTCATTGAATGATTGCATTAAGTTCGCGACAACCATAACACCGTTCAAGCTCTATTCACTGAATGCAGTTTGTTTAGTTAAATGAATGAGTGCAGTTTGAGTCACTGAATGAATATGTTCAGTTTGTTTCTTTGAATCAATGTATAACGTTTGGTTCATTGAATATACTGTTGACGATTGATTCAATGCATGAATGATTGCAGATTGATACATTGACTGAATGAACTAAATTTGGTTCTTTGTATGGATGAATGCCGTATGATGAATTGTATATAGTTTTACAGTTGATACAATGAATGAATTCATATTGTTTAGTTGAATGATTGCATTAAGCTCGCGACACTCAACTTACGGTCAAGCGCTACTCACTGAATGCAGTTTGTTTAGTTGAATGAATGACTGTAGTTTGTGCCACTGAATGGATATGTTTACTTTGTTTCATTGAATCAATGAATAACGTTTTATTCATTGAATATACTATTGACGATTGATTCAATGCATGAATGGTTACAGATGGATACATTTACTGAATGTACTTAGTTTGTATCTTTGAATGAATGAATGGCTTATTATGCATTGTATGTAGTATTATAGTTGATACAGTGAATGAAAACAGATTGTTTAGTTGAATGATTGCATTAAGATCGCGACAATCAACTCATGGTACAAACTCTACTCACTGCATGCAGTTTGTTTAGTTGAATGAATGACTTTAGTTTGTGCCACTGAATGAATATTTTTACTTTGTTTCATTGAATCAATGAATGACGTTTTATTCATTGAATATACTATTGACGATTGATTCAAAGCATGAATGGTTACAGATTGATACATTGACTGAATGGGCTAAGTTTGTTTCTTAGAATGAATGTATTACGTATTATGCATAGTATGTAGTTTTACAGTTGATACAATGAATGAAAACAGATTGTTTCGTTGAATGATTGCATTAAGATCGTGACAATAAATTCATGGTACAATCTCTACTCACTGAATGAAGTTTGTTTAGTTGAATGAATGAGTGCAGTTTGAGTCACTGAATGAATATGTTTACTTTGTTTCTTTGAATCAATGTAAAACTTTTGGTTCATTGAATATACTATTGACGATTGATTCAATGCATGAATGGTTACAGATTGATATGTTTACTGAATTTACTAAGTTTGTATCTTTGAATGAATTAATGGCGTATTATGCATTGAATGTAGTATAATAGTTGATACAATGAATGAATTCAGATTGTTTAGTTGAATGATTGCATTAAGCTCGCGACACTCAATGCACGGTACAAGCGCTACTCACTGAATGCAGTTTGTTTAGTTAAATGAATGAGTGCAGTTTGTGCCAGTGAAAGGATATGTTCAGTTTGTTTCTTTTAATCAATGTATAACGTTTGGTTCATTGAATATACTATTGACGATTGATTCAATGCATGAATGATTGCAGTTTGATACATTGACTGAATGAACTACATTTGGTTCTTTGTATGAATGAATGCCGTATGATGGATTGTATGTAGTTTTATACTTGATACAATGAACGAATTCAGATTGTTTAGTTGAATGATTGCATTAAGCTCGCGACACTCAATGCACGGTACAAGTGCTACTCAGTGAATGCAGTTTGTTTAGTTGAATGAATGACTGTAGTTTGTGCCACTGAATGAATATGTTTACTTTGTTTCATTGAATCAATGAATGACGTTTTATTCATGGAATATACTATTGACGATTGATTCAAAGCATGAATGGTTACAGATTGATACATTTACTGAATGTACTTAGTTTGTATCTTTGAATGAATGAATGGCGTATTATGCATTGTATGTAGGATTATAGCTGATACAATGAATGAAAACAGATTGTTTAGTTGAATGATTGCATTTAGATCGCGACAATCAATTCATGGTACAAGCTCTACTCACTGAATGCAGTTTGTTTAGTTGAATGAATGACTGTAGTTTGTGCCACTGAATGAATATGTTTACTTTGTTTCATTTACTCAATGTATAACGTTTGGTTCATTGAATATACTATTGACGATTGATTCAATGCATGAATGATTGCAGTTTGATACATTGACTGAATGAACTACATTTGGTTCTTTGTATGAATGAATGCCGTATGATGGACTGTATGTAGCTTTATAGTTGATACAATGAACGAATTCAGATTGTTTAGTTGAATGATTGCATTAAGCTCGCGACACTCAATGCGCGTTACAAGTGCTACTCTGTGAATGCAGTTTGTTTAGTTGAATGAATGACTGTAGTTTGTGCCACTGAATGGATATGTTTACTTTGTTTCATTGAATCAATGAATAACGTTTTATTCGTTGAATATACTATTGACGATTGATTCAATGCATAAATGGTTATAGATTGATACGTTGACTGAATCGACTAAGCTTTTTTCTTTGAATGAATGAATGGCGTATTATGCATTGTATGTAGATACAATGAATGAAAACAGATTGTTTCGTTGAATGACTGCATTATGCTCGCGACACTCAATGCACGTTACAAGTGCTACTCACTGAATGCAGTTTGTTTAGTTGAATGAACGACTGCAATTTGTGTCACTGAATGAGTATGTTCAGTTTGTTTCTTTGAATCAATGACTAACGTTTGATTCATTGAATATACCTTTGACGATTGATTCAATGCATGAATGGATACAGATTGATACATTGACTGAATGTACTAAGTTTGTTTCTTGGAATGCATGATTAGCGTAATATGCATTGTATGTAGATACAATGAATGAAAACAGATTGTTTCATTGAATGATTGCATTAAGCTCGCGACAACCATAACACCGTTCAAGCTCTATTCACTGAATGCAGTTTGTTTAGTTAAATGAATGAGTGCAGTTTGAGTCACTGAATGAATATGTTCAGTTTGTTTCTTTGAATCAATGTATAACGTTTGGTTCATTGAATATACTGTTGACGATTGATTCAATGCATGAATGATTGCAGATTGATACATTGACTGAATGAACTACATTTGGTTCTGTGCATGAATGAATGCCGCATGATGTATTGTATGTAGTTTTATATTGGCTACAATGAATGAATTCAGATTGTTTAGTTGAATGATTGCATTAAGCTCGCGACACTCAATGCACGGTACAAGTGCTACTCACTGAATGCAGTTTGTTTAGTTGAATGAATGACTGTAGTTTGTGCCACTGAATGAATATGTTTACTTTGTTTCATTGAATCAATGAATGACGTTTTATTCATTGAATATACTATTGACGATTGATTCAAAGCATGAATGGTTACAGATTGATACATTTACTGAATGTACTTAGTTTGTATCTTTGAATGAATGAATGGCGTATTATGCATTGTATGTAGGATTATAGCTGATACAGTGAATGAAAACAGATTGTTTAGTTGAATGATTGCATTTAGATCGCGACAATCAATTCATGGTACAAGCTCTACTCACTGAATGCAGTTTGTTTAGTTGAATGAATGACTGCAGTTTGTGCCACTGAATGAATATGTTTACTTTGTTTCATTGACTCAATGTATAACGTTTGGTTCATTGAATATACTATTGACGATTGATTCAATGCATGAATGATTGCAGTTTGATACATTGACTGAATGAAATACATTTGGTTCTTTGTATGAATGAATGCCGTATGATGGACTGTATGTAGCTTTATAGTTGATACAATGAACGAATTCAGATTGTTTAGTTGAATGATTGCATTAAGCTCGCGACACTCAATGCACGTTACAAGTGCTACTCTGTGAATGCAGTTTGTTTAGTTGAATGAATGACTGTAGTTTGTGCCACTGAATGGATATGTTTACTTTGTTTCATTGAATCAATGAATAACGTTTTATTCGTTGAATATACTATTGACGATTGATTCAATGCATAAATGGTTACAGATTGATACGTTGACTGAATCGACTAAGTTTTTTTCTTTGAATGAATGGCGTATTACGCATTGTATGTAGATACAATGAATGAAAACAGATTGTTTCGTTGAATGATTGCATTAAGCTCGCGACACTCAATGCACGTTACAAGTGCTACTCACTGAATGCAGTTTGTTTAGTTGAATGAACGACTGCAGTTTGTGTCACTGAATGAGTATGTTCAGTTTGTTTCTTTGAATCAATGACTAACGTTTGATTCATTGAATATACCTTTGACGATTGATTCAATGCATGAATGGATACAGATTGATACATTGACTGAATGTACTAAGTTTGTTTCTTGGAATGAATGATTAGCGTAATGTGCATTGTATGTAGATACAATGAATGTAAACAGATTGTTTCATTGAATGATTGCATTAAGTTCGCGACAACCATAACACCGTTCAAGCTCTATTCACTGAATATAGTTTGTTTAGTTAAATGAATGAGTGCAGTTTGAGTCACTGAATGAATATGTTCAGTTTGTTTCTTTGAATCAATGTATAACGTTTGGTTCATTGAATATACTGTTGACGATTGATTCAATGCATGAATGATTGCAGATTGATACATTGACTGAATGAACTAAATTTGGTTCTTTGTATGGATGAATGCCATATGATGAATTGTATATAGTTTTACAGTTGATACAATGAATGAATTCATATTGTTTAGTTGAATGATTGCATTAAGCTCGCGACACTCAACGTACGGCTCAAGCGCTACTCACTGAATGCAGATTGTTTAGTTGAATGAATGACTGTAGTTTGTGCCATTGAATGGATATGTTTACTTTGTTTCATTGAATCAATGAATAACGTTTTATTCATTGAATATACTATTGACGATTGATTCAATGCATGAATGGTTACAGATGGATACATTTACTGAATGTACTTAGTTTGTATCTTTGAATGAATGAATGGCTTATTATGCATTGTATGTAGTATTATAGTTGATACAGTGAATGAAAACAGATTGTTTCGTTGAATGATTGCATTAAGATCGCGTCAATCAATTCATGGTACAATCTCTACTCACTGAATGCAGTTTGTTTAGTTGAATGAATGAGTGCAGTTTGTGCCAATGAATGAATATGTTTACTTTGATTCATTGTGTAAATGAATAACGTTTTATTCATTGAATATACTATTGACGATTGATTCAAAGCATGAATGGTTACAGATTGGTACATTTACTGAATGAACTACATTTGTTTCTTTGAATGAATGAATGGCGTATTATGCATTGTATGTAGTATTATAGTTGATACAATGAATGAAAACAGTTTGTTTAGTTGAATGATTGCATTAAGATCGCGATAATCAATTCATGGTACAAGCTCTACTCACTGAATGCCGTTTGTTTAGTTGAATGAATGAGTGCAGTTTGAGTCACTGAATGAATATGTTCAGTTTGTTTCTTTGAATCAATGTATAACGTTTGCTTCATTGAATATACTATTGACGATTGATTCAAAGCATGAATGATTGCAGATTGATACATTGTCTGAATGAACTAAATTAGGTTCTTTGTATGGATGAATGCCGTATGATGGTATGTATGTAGTTTTATAGTTGATACAATGAATGAATTCAGATAGTTTCGTTGAATGATTGCATGAAGCTCGCGACTTTCAATGCACGGTACAAGCTCTACTCACTGAATGCCGTTTGTTTAGTTGAATGAATGACTGTAGTTTGTGCCACTGAATGAATATGTTTACTTTGTTTCATTGAATCAATGAATAACGTTTTATTCATTGAATATACTATTGACGATTGCTTCAATGCATGAATGATTGCAGATTGATACATTGACTGAATGAACTACATTTGGTTCTTTGTATGGATGAATGCCGTATAATGGATTGTATGTAGTTTTATAGTTGATACAATGAATGAATTCAGATTGTTTAGTTGAATGATTGCATTAAGCTCGCGACACTCAAGGCACGGTACAAGCGCTCCTCACTGAATGCAGTTTGTTTAGTTGAATGAATGACTGTAGTTTGTGCCACTGAAAGGATATGTTCAGTTTGTTTCTTTGAAACAATGTATAACGTTTGGTTCATTGAATATACTATTGACGATTGATTCAATGCATGAATGATTGCAGATTGATACATTGACTGAATGAACTACATTTGGTTCTTTGTAGAATGAATGCCGTATGGTGGATTGTATGTAGTCTTATAGTTGATAAAATGAACGAATTCAGATTGTTTAGTTGAATGATTGCATTAAGCTCGCGACACTCAATGCACGTTACAAATGCTACTCTGTGAATGCAGTTTGTTTAGTTGAATGAATGACTGTAGTTTGTGCCACTGAATGGATATGTTTACTTTGTTTCATTGAATCAATGAATAACGTTTTATTCGTTGAATATACTATTGACGATTGATTCAATGCATAAATGGTTATAGATTGATACGTTGACTGAATCGATTAAGTTTTTTTCTTTGAATGAATGAATAGCGTATTATGCATTGTATGTAGATACAATGAATGAAAACAGATTGTTTCATTGAATGATTGCAATAAGATCACGACAATCAATTCATGGTACAAGCTCTACTCACTGAATGCAGTTTGTTTAGTTGAATGAATGACTGTAGTTTGTGCCACTGAATGGATATGTTCAGTTTGTTTCTTTTAATCAATGTTTAACGTTTGGTTCTTTGAATATACTATTGACGATTGATTCAATGCATGAATGATTGCAGATTGATACATTGACTGAATGAACTACATTTGGTTCTTTGTATGAATGAATGCCGTATGGTGGATTGTATGTAGTTTTATAGTTGATACAATGAATGAATTCAGATTGTTTCGTTGAATGATTGCATTAAGCTCGCGACACTCAATTCACGGTACAAGCGCTACTCACTGAATGCAGATTGTTTAGATGAATGAATGACTGTAGTTTGTTCCACTGAATGAATATGTTTACTTTGTTTCATTGAATCAATGAATAACGTTTTATTCATTGAATATCATATTGACGATTGATTCAATGCATGAATGGTTACAGATTGATACGTTGACTGAATCTACTAAGTTTTTTTCTTTGAATGAATGAATGGCGTACATTGTATGTAGTATTATAGTTGATACAATGAATGATAACAGATTGTTTCGTTGAATGATTGCATTAAGATCGCGACAATCAATTCATGTTAAGCTCTACTCACTGAATGCAGTTTGTTTATTTGATTGAACGACTGCAGTTTGTGTCACTGAATGAGTATGTTCAGTTTGTTTCTTTGAATCAATGACTAACGTTTGATTCATTGAATATACCTTTGACGATTGATTCAATGCATGAATGGTTACAGATTGATACAATGACTGAATGGACTAAGTTTGTTTCTGTGAATGAATGAATAGCGTATTATCATTGTATGTAGATACAATGAATGAAAACAGATTGTTTCATTGAATGATTGCATTAAGCTGGCGACAACCAATACACCGTTCAAGCTCTATTCAATAAATGCAGTTTGTTTAGTTGAATGAATGAGTGCAGTTTGAGTCACTGAATGAATATGTTTACTTTGTTTCATTGAATCAATGAATAACGTTTTATTCATTGAATATACTATTGACGATTGATTCAATGCAGGAATGGTTACAGATTGGTAGATTGACAGAATGCTCTAAGTTTGTTTCTTTGAATGAATGAATGGCGTATTATGCATTGTATGTAGTATTATAGTTGATACACTGAATGAAAACAGATTGATTCGTTGAATGATTGCATTAAGATCGCGACAACTAATACACCGTTCAAGCTCTATTCACTCAATGCAGTTTGTTTAGTTAAATGAATGAGTGCAGTTTGAGTCACTTAATGAATATGTTCCGTTTGTTTCTTTGAATCAATGTGTAGCGTTTGGTTCATTTAATATACTATTTACGATTGATTCAATGCATGAATGATGGCAGATTGATACATTGACTGAATGAACTAAATTTGGTTCTTTGTTTGAATGAATGCCGTATGATGGATTGTATGTAGTTTTATAGTTGATACAATGAATGAAAACAGATTGTTTAGTTGAATGATTGCATTAAGATCGCGACAATCAATTCATGTTATCTACTCACTGAATGCAGTTTGTTTAGTTCATTGAACGACTGAAGTTTGTGTCACTGAATGAGTATGTTCAGTTTGTTTCTTTGAATCAATGACTAACGTTTGATTCATTGAATATACCTTGGACGTTTGATTCAATGCATGAATGGTTACAGATTGATACATTGACTGAATGGACAAAGTTTGTTTCTTTGAATGAATGAATAGCGTAGTATGAATTGTATGTAGATACAATGAATGAAAACAGATTGTTTCATTGAATGATTGCATTAAGATCGCGACAATCAATTCATGGTACAAGCTCTACTCACTGAATGCAGTTTGTTTAGTTGAATGAATGAGTGCAGTTTGAGTCACTGAATGAATATGTTCAGTTTGTTTCTTTGAATCAATGTATAACGTTTGGTTCATTGAATATACTATTGACGATTGATTCAATGCATGAATGATTGCAGATTGATACATTGACTGAATGAACTACATTTGGTTCTGTGCATGACTGAATGCCGCATGATGTATTGTATGTAGTTTTATATTGGCTACAATGAATGAATTCAGATTGTTTAGTTGAATGTTTGCATTAAGCTCGCGACACTCAATGCACGGTACATGTGCTACTCACTGAATGCAGTTTGTTTAGTTGAATGAATGACTGTAGTTTGTGCCACTGAATGAATATGTTTACTTTGTTTCATTGAATCAATGAATGACGTTTTATTCATTGATTATACTATTGACGATTGATTCAAAGCATGAATGGTTATAGATTGATACATTTACTGAATGTACTTAGTTTGTATCTTTGAATGAATGAATGGCGTATTATGCATTGTATGTAGGATTATAGCTGATACAGTGAATGAAAACAGATTGTTTAGTTGAATGATTGCATTTAGATCGCGACAATCAATTCATGGTACAAGCTCTACTCACTGAATGCAGTTTGTTTAGTTGAATGAATGACTGTAGTTTGTGCCACTGAATGAATATGTTTACTTTGTTTCATTGACTCAATGTATAACGTTTGGTTCTTTGAATATACTATTGACGATTGATTCAATGCATGAATGATTGCAGTTTGATACATTGGCTGAATGAACTACATTTGGTTCTTTGTATGAATGAATGCCGTATGATGGACTGTATGTAGCTTTATAGTTGATACAATGAACGAATTCAGATTGTTTAGTTGAATGATTGCATTAAGCTCGCGACACTCAATGCACGTTACAAGTGCTACTCTGTGAATGCAGTTTGTTTAGTTGAATGAATGACTGTAGTTTGTGCCACTGAATGGATATGTTTACTTTGTTTCATTGAATCAATGAATAACGTTTTATTCGTTGAATATACTATTGACGATTGATTCAATGCATAAATGGTTACAGATTGATACGTTGACTGAATCGACTAAGTTTTTTTCTTTGAATGAATGGCGTATTATGCATTGTATGTAGATACAATGAATGAAAACAGATTGTTTCGTTGAATGATTGCATTAAGCTCGCGACACTCAATGCACGTTACAAGTGCTACTCACTGAATGCAGTTTGTTTAGTTGAATGAACGACTGCAATTTGTGTCACTGAATGAGTATGTTCAGTTTGTTTCTTTGAATCAATGACTAACGTTTGATTCATTGAATATACCTTTGACGATTGATTCAATGCATGAATGGATACAGATTGATACATTGACTGAATGTACTAAGTTTGTTTCTTGGAATGCATGATTAGCGTAATATGCATTGTATGTAGATACAATGAATGAAAACAGATTGTTTCATTGAATGATTGCATTAAGTTCGCGACAACCATAACACCGTTCAAGCTCTATTCACTGAATGCAGTTTGTTTAGTTAAATGAATGAGTGCAGTTTGAGTCACTGAATGAATATGTTCAGTTTGTTTCTTTGAATCAATGTATAACGTTTGGTTCATTGAATATACTGTTGACGATTGATTCAATGCATGAATGATTGCAGATTGATACATTGACTGAATGAACTAAATTTGGTTCTTTGTATGGATGAATGCCGTATGATGAATTGTATATAGTTTTACAGTTGATACAATGAATGAATTCATATTGTTTAGTTGAATGATTGCATTAAGCTCGCGACACTCAACTTACGGTCAAGCGCTACTCACTGAATGCAGTTTGTTTAGTTGAATGAATGACTGTAGTTTGTGCCACTGAATGGATATGTTTACTTTGTTTCATTGAATCAATGAATAACGTTTTATTCATTGAATATACTATTGACGATTGATTCAATGCATGAATGGTTACAGATGGATACATTTACTGAATGTACTTAGTTTGTATCTTTGAATGAATGAATGGCTTATTATGCATTGTATGTAGTATTATAGTTGATACAGTGAATGAAAACAGATTGTTTAGTTGAATGATTGCATTAAGATCGCGACAATCAACTCATGGTACAAACTCTACTCACTGCATGCAGTTTGTTTAGTTGAATGAATGACTTTAGTTTGTGCCACTGAATGAATATTTTTACTTTGTTTCATTGAATCAATGAATGACGTTTTATTCATTGAATATACTATTGACGATTGATTCAAAGCATGAATGGTTACAGATTGATACATTGACTGAATGGGCTAAGTTTGTTTCTTAGAATGAATGTATTACGTATTATGCATAGTATGTAGTTTTACAGTTGATACAATGAATGAAAACAGATTGTTTCGTTGAATGATTGCATTAAGATCGTGACAATAAATTCATGGTACAATCTCTACTCACTGAATGAAGTTTGTTTAGTTGAATGAATGAGTGCAGTTTGAGTCACTGAATGAATATGTTTACTTTGTTTCTTTGAATCAATGTAAAACTTTTGGTTCATTGAATATACTATTGACGATTGATTCAATGCATGAATGGTTACAGATTGATATGTTTACTGAATTTACTAAGTTTGTATCTTTGAATGAATGAATGGCGTATTATGCATTGAATGTAGTATAATAGTTGATACAATGAATGAATTCAGATTGTTTAGTTGAATGATTGCATTAAGCTCGCGACACTCAATGCACGGTACAAGCGCTACTCACTGAATGCAGTTTGTTTAGTTAAATGAATGAGTGCAGTTTGTGACAGTGAAAGGATATGTTCAGTTTGTTTCTTTTAATCAACGTATAACGTTTGGTTCATTGAATATACTATTGACGATTGATTCAATGCATGAATGATTGCAGTTTGATACATTGACTGAATGAACTACATTTGGTTCTTTGTATGAATGAATGCCGTATGATGGATTGTATGTAGTTTTATACTTGATACAATGAACGAATTCAGATTGTTTAGTTGAATGATTGCATTAAGCTCGCGACACTCAATGCACGGTACAAGTGCTACTCACTGAATGCAGTTTGTTTAGTTGAATGAATGACTGTAGTTTGTGCCACTGAATGAATATGTTTACTTTGTTTCATTGAATCAATGAATGACGTTTTATTCATGGAATATACTATTGACGATTGATTCAAAGCATGAATGGTTACAGATTGATACATTTACTGAATGTACTTAGTTTGTATCTTTGAATGAATGAATGGCGTATTATGCATTGTATGTAGGATTATAGCTGATACAATGAATGAAAACAGATTGTTTAGTTGAATGATTGCATTTAGATCGCGACAATCAATTCATGGTACAAGCTCTACTCACTGAATGCAGTTTGTTTAGTTGAATGAATGACTGTAGTTTGTGCCACTGAATGAATATGTTTACTTTGTTTCATTGACTCAATGTATAACGTTTGGTTCATTGAATATACTATTGACGATTGATTCAATGCATGAATGATTGCAGTTTGATACATTGACTGAATGAACTACATTTGGTTCTTTGTATGAATGAATGCCGTATGATGGACTGTATGTAGCTTTATAGTTGATACAATGAACGAATTCAGATTGTTTAGTTGAATGATTGCATTAAGCTCGCGACACTCAATGCGCGTTACAAGTGCTACTCTGTGAATGCAGTTTGTTTAGTTGAATGAATGACTGTAGTTTGTGCCACTGAATGGATATGTTTACTTTGTTTCATTGAATCAATGAATAACGTTTTATTCGTTGAATATACTATTGACGATTGATTCAATGCATAAATGGTTATAGATTGATACGTTGACTGAATCGACTAAGCTTTTTTCTTTGAATGAATGAATGGCGTAATATGCATTGTATGTAGATACAATGAATGAAAACAGATTGTTTCATTGAATGATTGCATTAAGCTCGCGACAACCATAACACCGTTCAAGCTCTATTCACTGAATGCAGTTTGTTTAGTTAAATGAATGAGTGCAGTTTGAGTCACTGAATGAATATGTTCAGTTTGTTTCTTTGAATCAATGTATAACGTTTGGTTCATTGAATATACTGTTGACGATTGATTCAATGCATGAATGATTGCAGATTGATACATTGACTGAATGAACTACATTTGGTTCTGTGCATGAATGAATGCCGCATGATGTATTGTATGTAGTTTTATATTGGCTACAATGAATGAATTCAGATTGTTTAGTTGAATGATTGCATTAAGCTCGCGACACTCAATGCACGGTACAAGTGCTACTCACTGAATGCAGTTTGTTTAGTTGAATGAATGACTGTAGTTTGTGCCACTGAATGAATATGTTTACTTTGTTTCATTGAATCAATGAATGACGTTTTATTCATTGAATATACTATTGACGATTGATTCAAAGCATGAATGGTTACAGATTGATACATTTACTGAATGTACTTAGTTTGTATCTTTGAATGAATGAATGGCGTATTATGCATTGTATGTAGGATTATAGCTGATACAGTGAATGAAAACAGATTGTTTAGTTGAATGATTGCATTTAGATCGCGACAATCAATTCATGGTACAAGCTCTACTCACTGAATGCAGTTTGTTTAGTTGAATGAATGACTGCAGTTTGTGCCACTGAATGAATATGTTTACTTTGTTTCATTGACTCAATGTATAACGTTTGGTTCATTGAATATACTATTGACGATTGATTCAATGCATGAATGATTGCAGTTTGATACATTGACTGAATGAAATACATTTGGTTCTTTGTATGAATGAATGCCGTATGATGGACTGTATGTAGCTTTATAGTTGATACAATGAACGAATTCAGATTGTTTAGTTGAATGATTGCATTAAGCTCGCGACACTCAATGCACGTTACAAGTGCTACTCTGTGAATGCAGTTTGTTTAGTTGAATGAATGACTGTAGTTTGTGCCACTGAATGGATATGTTTACTTTGTTTCATTGAATCAATGAATAACGTTTTATTCGTTGAATATACTATTGACGATTGATTCAATGCATAAATGGTTACAGATTGATACGTTGACTGAATCGACTAAGTTTTTTTCTTTGAATGAATGGCGTATTACGCATTGTATGTAGATACAATGAATGAAAACAGATTGTTTCGTTGAATGATTGCATTAAGCTCGCGACACTCAATGCACGTTACAAGTGCTACTCACTGAATGCAGTTTGTTTAGTTGAATGAACGACTGCAGTTTGTGTCACTGAATGAGTATGTTCAGTTTGTTTCTTTGAATCAATGACTAACGTTTGATTCATTGAATATACCTTTGACGATTGATTCAATGCATGAATGGATACAGATTGATACATTGACTGAATGTACTAAGTTTGTTTCTTGGAATGAATGAATAGCGTAATGTGCATTGTATGTAGATACAATGAATGTAAACAGATTGTTTCATTGAATGATTGCATTAAGTTCGCGACAACCATAACACCGTTCAAGCTCTATTCACTGAATATAGTTTGTTTAGTTAAATGAATGAGTGCAGTTTGAGTCACTGAATGAATATGTTCAGTTTGTTTCTTTGAATCAATGTATAACGTTTGGTTCATTGAATATACTGTTGACGATTGATTCAATGCATGAATGATTGCAGATTGATACATTGACTGAATGAACTAAATTTGGTTCTTTGTATGGATGAATGCCATATGATGAATTGTATATAGTTTTACAGTTGATACAATGAATGAATTCATATTGTTTAGTTGAATGATTGCATTAAGCTCGCGACACTCAACGTACGGCTCAAGCGCTACTCACTGAATGCAGTTTGTTTAGTTGAATGAATGACTGTAGTTTGTGCCATTGAATGGATATGTTTACTTTGTTTCATTGAATCAATGAATAACGTTTTATTCATTGAATATACTATTGACGATTGATTCAATGCATGAATGGTTACAGATGGATACATTTACTGAATGTACTTAGTTTGTATCTTTGAATGAATGAATGGCTTATTATGCATTGTATGTAGTATTATAGTTGATACAGTGAATGAAAACAGATTGTTTCGTTGAATGATTGCATTAAGATCGCGTCAATCAATTCATGGTACAATCTCTACTCACTGAATGCAGTTTGTTTAGTTGAATGAATGAGTGCAGTTTGTGCCAATGAATGAATATGTTTACTTTGATTCATTGTGTAAATGAATAACGTTTTATTCATTGAATATACTATTGACGATTGATTCAAAGCATGAATGGTTACAGATTGGTACATTTACTGAATGAACTACATTTGTTTCTTTGAATGAATGAATGGCGTATTATGCATTGTATGTAGTATTATAGTTGATACAATGAATGAAAACAGTTTGTTTAGTTGAATGATTGCATTAAGATCGCGATAATCAATTCATGGTACAAGCTCTACTCACTGAATGCCGTTTGTTTAGTTGAATGAATGAGTGCAGTTTGAGTCACTGAATGAATATGTTCAGTTTGTTTCTTTGAATCAATGTATAACGTTTGCTTCATTGAATATACTATTGACGATTGATTCAAAGCATGAATGATTGCAGATTGATACATTGTCTGAATGAACTAAATTAGGTTCTTTGTATGGATGAATGCCGTATGATGGTATGTATGTAGTTTTATAGTTGATACAATGAATGAATTCAGATAGTTTCGTTGAATGATTGCATGAAGCTCGCGACTTTCAATGCACGGTACAAGCTCTACTCACTGAATGCCGTTTGTTTAGTTGAATGAATGACTGTAGTTTGTGCCACTGAATGAATATGTTTACTTTGTTTCATTGAATCAATGAATAACGTTTTATTCATTGAATATACTATTGACGATTGCTTCAATGCATGAATGATTGCAGATTGATACATTGACTGAATGAACTACATTTGGTTCTTTGTATGGATGAATGCCGTATAATGGATTGTATGTAGTTTTATAGTTGATACAATGAATGAATTCAGATTGTTTAGTTGAATGATTGCATTAAGCTCGCGACACTCAAGGCACGGTACAAGCGCTCCTCACTGAATGCAGTTTGTTTAGTTGAATGAATGACTGTAGTTTGTGCCACTGAAAGGATATGTTCAGTTTGTTTCTTTGAAACAATGTATAACGTTTGGTTCATTGAATATACTATTGACGATTGATTCAATGCATGAATGATTGCAGATTGATACATTGACTGAATGAACTACATTTGGTTCTTTGTAGAATGAATGCCGTATGGTGGATTGTATGTAGTCTTATAGTTGATAAAATGAACGAATTCAGATTGTTTAGTTGAATGATTGCATTAAGCTCGCGACACTCAATGCACGTTACAAATGCTACTCTGTGAATGCAGTTTGTTTAGTTGAATGAATGACTGTAGTTTGTGCCACTGAATGGATATGTTTACTTTGTTTCATTGAATCAATGAATAACGTTTTATTCGTTGAATATACTATTGACGATTGATTCAATGCATAAATGGTTATAGATTGATACGTTGACTGAATCGACTAAGTTTTTTTCTTTGAATGAATGAATAGCGTATTATGCATTGTATGTAGATACAATGAATGAAAACAGATTGTTTCATTGAATGATTGCAATAAGATCACGACAATCAATTCATGGTACAAGCTCTACTCACTGAATGCAGTTTGTTTAGTTGAATGAATGACTGTAGTTTGTGCCACTGAATGGATATGTTCAGTTTGTTTCTTTTAATCAATGTTTAACGTTTGGTTCTTTGAATATACTATTGACGATTGATTCAATGCATGAATGATTGCAGATTGATACATTGACTGAATGAACTACATTTGGTTCTTTGTATGAATGAATGCCGTATGGTGGATTGTATGTAGTTTTATAGTTGATAAAATGAATGAATTCAGATTGTTTCGTTGAATGATTGCATTAAGCTCGCGACACACAATTCACGGTACAAGCGCTACTCACTGAATGCAGATTGTTTAGATGAATGAATGACTGTAGTTTGTTCCACTGAATGAATATGTTTACTTTGTTTCATTGAATCAATGAATAACGTTTTATTCATTGAATATCATATTGACGATTGCTTCAATGCATGAATGGTTACAGATTGATACGTTGACTGAATCTACTAAGTTTTTTTCTTTGAATGAATGAATGGCGTACATTGTATGTAGTATTATAGTTGATACAATGAATGATAACAGATTGTTTCGTTGAATGATTGCATTAAGATCGCGACAATCAATTCATGTTAAGCTCTACTCACTGAATGCAGTTTGTTTATTTGATTGAACGACTGCAGTTTGTGTCACTGAATGAGTATGTTCAGTTTGTTTCTTTGAATCAATGACTAACGTTTGATTCATTGAATATACCTTTGACGATTGATTCAATGCATGAATGGTTACAGATTGATACAATGACTGAATGGACTAAGTTTGTTTCTGTGAATGAATGAATAGCGTATTATCATTGTATGTAGATACAATGAATGAAAACAGATTGTTTCATTGAATGATTGCATTAAGCTGGCGACAACCAATACACCGTTCAAGCTCTATTCAATAAATGCAGTTTGTTTAGTTGAATGAATGAGTGCAGTTTGAGTCACTGAATGAATATGTTTACTTTGTTTCATTGAATCAATGAATAACGTTTTATTCATTGAATATACTATTGACGATTGATTCAATGCAGGAATGGTTACAGATTGGTAGATTGACAGAATGCTCTAAGTTTGTTTCTTTGAATGAATGAATGGCGTATTATGCATTGTATGTAGTATTATAGTTGATACACTGAATGAAAACAGATTGATTCGTTGAATGATTGCATTAAGATCGCGACAACTAATACACCGTTCAAGCTCTATTCACTCAATGCAGTTTGTTTAGTTAAATGAATGAGTGCAGTTTGAGTCACTTAATGAATATGTTCCGTTTGTTTCTTTGAATCAATGTGTAGCGTTTGGTTCATTTAATATGCTATTTACGATTGATTCAATGCATGAATGATGGCAGATTGATACATTGACTGAATGAACTAAATTTGGTTCTTTGTTTGAATGAATGCCGTATGATGGATTGTATGTAGTTTTATAGTTGATACAATGAATGAAAACAGATTGTTTAGTTGAATGATTGCATTAAGATCGCGACAATCAATTCATGTTATCTACTCACTGAATGCAGTTTGTTTAGTTCATTGAACGACTGAAGTTTGTGTCACTGAATGAGTATGTTCAGTTTGTTTCTTTGAATCAATGACTAACGTTTGATTCATTGAATATACCTTGGACGTTTGATTCAATGCATGAATGGTTACAGATTGATACATTGACTGAATGGACAAAGTTTGTTTCTTTGAATGAATGAATAGCGTATTATGAATTGTATGTAGATACAATGAATGAAAACAGATTGTTTCATTGAATGATTGCATTAAGATCGCGACAATCAATTCATGGTACAAGCTCTACTCACTGAATGCAGTTTGTTTAGTTGAATGAATGAGTGCAGTTTGAGTCACTGAATGAATATGTTCAGTTTGTTTCTTTGAATCAATGTATAACGTTTGGTTCATTGAATATACTATTGACGATTGATTCAATGCATGAATGATTGCAGATTGATACGTTGACTGAATGAACTACATTTGGTTCTGTGCATGAATAAATGCCGCATGATGTATTGTATGTAGTTTTATATTGGCTACAATGAATGAATTCAGATTGTTTAGTTGAATGATTGCATTAAGCTCGCGACACTCAATGCACGGTACAAGTGCTACTCACTGAATGCAGTTTGTTTAGTTGAATGAATGACTGTAGTTTGTGCCACTGAATGAATATGTTTACTTTGTTTCATTGAATCAATGAATGACGTTTTATTCATTGAATATACTATTGACGATTGATTCAAAGCATGAATGGTTACAGATTGATACACTAACTGAATGTACTTAGTTTGTATCTTTGAATGAATGAATGGCGTATTATGCATTGTATGTAGGATTATAGCTGATACAATGAATGAAAACAGATTGTTTAGTTGAATGATTGCATTAAGATCGCGACAATCAATTCATGGTACAAGCTCTACTCACTGAATGCAGTTTGTTTAGTTGAATGAATGACTGTAGTTTGTGCCACTGAATGAATATGTTTACTTTGTTTCATTGACTCAATGTATAACGTTTGGTTCATTGAATATACTATTGACGATTGATTCAATGCATGAATGATTGCAGTTTGATACATTGACTGAATGAACTACATTTGGTTCTTTGTATGAATGAATGCCGTATGATGGACTGTATGTAGCTTTATAGTTGATACAATGAACGAATTCAGATTGTTTAGTTGAATGATTGCATTAAGCTCGCGACACTCAAAGCGAGTTACAAGTGCTACTCTGTGAATGCAGTTTGTTTAGTTGAATGAATGACTGTAGTTTGTGCCACTGAATGGATATGTTTACTTTGTTTCATTGAATCAATGAATAACGTTTTATTCGTTGAATATACTATTGACGATTGATTCAATGCATAAATGGTTATAGATTGATACGTTGACTGAATCGACTAAGTTTTTTTCTTTGAATGAATGGCGTATTATGCATTGTATGTAGATACAATGAATGAAAACAGATTGTTTCGTTGAATGATTGCATTAAGCTCGCGACACTCAATGCACGTTACAAGTGCTACTCACTGAATGCAGTTTGTTTAGTTGAATGAACGACTGCAATTTGTGTCACTGAATGAGTATGTTCAGTTTGTTTCTTTGAATCAATGACTAACGTTTGATTCATTGAATATACCTTTGACGATTGATTCAATGCATGAATGGATACAGATTGATACATTGACTGAATGTACTAAGTTTGTTTCTTGGAATGCATGATTAGCGTAATATGCATTGTATGTAGATACAATGAATGAAAACAGATTGTTTCATTGAATGATTGCATTAAGCTCGCGACAACCATAACACCGTTCAAGCTCTATTCACTGAATGCAGTTTGTTTAGTTAAATGAATGAGTGCAGTTTGAGTCACTGAATGAATATGTTCAGTTTGTTTCTTTGAATCAATGTATAACGTTTGGTTCATTGAATATACTGCTGACGATTGATTCAATGCATGAATGATTGCAGATTGATACATTGACTGAATGAACTACATTTGGTTCTGTGCATGACTGAATGCCGCATGATGTATTGTATGTAGTTTTATATTGGCTACAATGAATGAATTCAGATTGTTTAGTTGAATGTTTGCATTAAGCTCGCGACACTCAATGCACGGTACAAGTGCTACTCACTGAATGCAGTTTGTTTAGTTGAATGAATGACTGTAGTTTGTGCCACTGAATGAATATGTTTACTTTTGTTCATTGAATCAATGAATGACGTTTTATTCATTGAATATACTATTGACGATTGATTCAAAGCATGAATGGTTATAGATTGATACATTTACTGAATGTACTTAGTTTGTATCTTTGAATGAATGAATGGCGTATTATGCATTGTATGTAGGATTATAGCTGATACAGTGAATGAAAACAGATTGTTTAGTTGAATGATTGCATTTAGATCGCGACAATCAATTCATGGTACAAGCTCTACTCACTGAATGCAGTTTGTTTAGTTGAATGAATGACTGTAGTTTGTGCCACTGAATGAATATGTTTACTTTGTTTCATTGACTCAATGTATAACGTTTGGTTCTTTGAATATACTATTGACGATTGATTCAATGCATGAATGATTGCAGTTTGATACATTGGCTGAATGAACTACATTTGGTTCTTTGTATGAATGAATGCCGTATGATGGACTGTATGTAGCTTTATAGTTGATACAATGAACGAATTCAGATTGTTTAGTTGAATGATTGCATTAAGCTCGCGACACTCAATGCACGTTACAAGTGCTACTCTGTGAATGCAGTTTGTTTAGTTGAATGAATGACTGTAGTTTGTGCCACTGAATGGATATGTTTACTTTGTTTCATTGAATCAATGAATAACGTTTTATTCGTTGAATATACTATTGACGATTGATTCAATGCATAAATGGTTACAGATTGATAAGTTGACTGAATCGACTAAGTTTTTTTCTTTGAATGAATGGCGTATTATGCATTGTATGTAGATACAATGAATGAAAACAGATTGTTTCGTTGAATGATTGCATTAAGCTCGCGACACTCAACTTACGGTCAAGCGCTACTCACTGAATGCAGTTTGTTTAGTTGAATGAATGACTGTAGTTTGTGCCACTGAATGGATATGTTTACTTTGTTTCATTGAATCAATGAATAACGTTTTATTCATTGAATATACTATTGACGATTGATTCAATGCATGAATGGTTACAGATGGATACATTTACTGAATGTACTTAGTTTGTATCTTTGAATGAATGAATGGCTTATTATGCATTGTATGTAGTATTATAGTTGATACAGTGAATGAAAACAGATTGTTTAGTTGAATGATTGCATTAAGATCGCGACAATCAACTCATGGTACAAACTCTACTCACTGCATGCAGTTTGTTTAGTTGAATGAATGACTTTAGTTTGTGCCACTGAATGAATATTTTTACTTTGTTTCATTGAATCAATGAATGACGTTTTATTCATTGAATATACTATTGACGATTGATTCAAAGCATGAATGGTTACAGATTGATACATTGACTGAATGGGCTAAGTTTGTTTCTTAGAATGAATGTATTACGTATTATGCATAGTATGTAGTTTTACAGTTGATACAATGAATGAAAACAGATTGTTTCGTTGAATGATTGCATTAAGATCGTGACAATAAATTCATGGTACAATCTCTACTCACTGAATGAAGTTTGTTTAGTTGAATGAATGAGTGCAGTTTGAGTCACTGAATGAATATGTTTACTTTGTTTCTTTGAATCAATGTAAAACTTTTGGTTCATTGAATATACTATTGACGATTGATTCAATGCATGAATGGTTACAGATTGATATGTTTACTGAATTTACTAAGTTTGTATCTTTGAATGAATGAATGGCGTATTATGCATTGAATGTAGTATAATAGTTGATACAATGAATGAATTCAGATTGTTTAGTTGAATGATTGCATTAAGCTCGCGACACTCAATGCACGGTACAAGCGCTACTCACTGAATGCAGTTTGTTTAGTTAAATGAATGAGTGCAGTTTGTGCCAGTGAAAGGATATGTTCAGTTTGTTTCTTTTAATCAATGTATAACGTTTGGTTCATTGAATATACTATTGACGATTGATTCAATGCATGAATGATTGCAGTTTGATACATTGACTGAATGAACTACATTTGGTTCTTTGTATGAATGAATGCCGTATGATGGATTGTATGTAGTTTTATACTTGATACAATGAACGAATTCAGATTGTTTAGTTGAATGATTGCATTAAGCTCGCGACACTCAATGCACGGTACAAGTGCTACTCAGTGAATGCAGTTTGTTTAGTTGAATGAATGACTGTAGTTTGTGCCACTGAATGAATATGTTTACTTTGTTTCATTGAATCAATGAATGACGTTTTATTCATGGAATATACTATTGACGATTGATTCAAAGCATGAATGGTTACAGATTGATACATTTACTGAATGTACTTAGTTTGTATCTTTGAATGAATGAATGGCGTATTATGCATTGTATGTAGGATTATAGCTGATACAATGAATGAAAACAGATTGTTTAGTTGAATGATTGCATTTAGATCGCGACAATCAATTCATGGTACAAGCTCTACTCACTGAATGCAGTTTGTTTAGTTGAATGAATGACTGTAGTTTGTGCCACTGAATGAATATGTTTACTTTGTTTCATTGACTCAATGTATAACGTTTGGTTCATTGAATATACTATTGACGATTGATTCAATGCATGAATGATTGCAGTTTGATACATTGACTGAATGAACTACATTTGGTTCTTTGTATGAATGAATGCCGTATGATGGACTGTATGTAGCTTTATAGTTGATACAATGAACGAATTCAGATTGTTTAGTTGAATGATTGCATTAAGCTCGCGACACTCAATGCGCGTTACAAGTGCTACTCTGTGAATGCAGTTTGTTTAGTTGAATGAATGACTGTAGTTTGTGCCACTGAATGGATATGTTTACTTTGTTTCATTGAATCAATGAATAACGTTTTATTCGTTGAATATACTATTGACGATTGATTCAATGCATAAATGGTTATAGATTGATACGTTGACTGAATCGACTAAGCTTTTTTCTTTGAATGAATGAATGGCGTATTATGCATTGTATGTAGATACAATGAATGAAAACAGATTGTTTCGTTGAATGACTGCATTATGCTCGCGACACTCAATGCACGTTACAAGTGCTACTCACTGAATGCAGTTTGTTTAGTTGAATGAACGACTGCAATTTGTGTCACTGAATGAGTATGTTCAGTTTGTTTCTTTGAATCAATGACTAACGTTTGATTCATTGAATATACCTTTGACGATTGATTCAATGCATGAATGGATACAGATTGATACATTGACTGAATGTACTAAGTTTGTTTCTTGGAATGCATGATTAGCGTAATATGCATTGTATGTAGATACAATGAATGAAAACAGATTGTTTCATTGAATGATTGCATTAAGCTCGCGACAACCATAACACCGTTCAAGCTCTATTCACTGAATGCAGTTTGTTTAGTTAAATGAATGAGTGCAGTTTGAGTCACTGAATGAATATGTTCAGTTTGTTTCTTTGAATCAATGTATAACGTTTGGTTCATTGAATATACTGTTGACGATTGATTCAATGCATGAATGATTGCAGATTGATACATTGACTGAATGAACTACATTTGGTTCTGTGCATGAATGAATGCCGCATGATGTATTGTATGTAGTTTTATATTGGCTACAATGAATGAATTCAGATTGTTTAGTTGAATGATTGCATTAAGCTCGCGACACTCAATGCACGGTACAAGTGCTACTCACTGAATGCAGTTTGTTTAGTTGAATGAATGACTGTAGTTTGTGCCACTGAATGAATATGTTTACTTTGTTTCATTGAATCAATGAATGACGTTTTATTCATTGAATATACTATTGACGATTGATTCAAAGCATGAATGGTTACAGATTGATACATTTACTGAATGTACTTAGTTTGTATCTTTGAATGAATGAATGGCGTATTATGCATTGTATGTAGGATTATAGCTGATACAGTGAATGAAAACAGATTGTTTAGTTGAATGATTGCATTTAGATCGCGACAATCAATTCATGGTACAAGCTCTACTCACTGAATGCAGTTTGTTTAGTTGAATGAATGACTGCAGTTTGTGCCACTGAATGAATATGTTTACTTTGTTTCATTGACTCAATGTATAACGTTTGGTTCATTGAATATACTATTGACGATTGATTCAATGCATGAATGATTGCAGTTTGATACATTGACTGAATGAAATACATTTGGTTCTTTGTATGAATGAATGCCGTATGATGGACTGTATGTAGCTTTATAGTTGATACAATGAACGAATTCAGATTGTTTAGTTGAATGATTGCATTAAGCTCGCGACACTCAATGCACGTTACAAGTGCTACTCTGTGAATGCAGTTTGTTTAGTTGAATGAATGACTGTAGTTTGTGCCACTGAATGGATATGTTTACTTTGTTTCATTGAATCAATGAATAACGTTTTATTCGTTGAATATACTATTGACGATTGATTCAATGCATAAATGGTTACAGATTGATACGTTGACTGAATCGACTAAGTTTTTTTCTTTGAATGAATGGCGTATTATGCATTGTATGTAGATACAATGAATGAAAACAGATTGTTTCGTTGAATGATTGCATTAAGCTCGCGACACTCAATGCACGTTACAAGTGCTACTCACTGAATGCAGTTTGTTTAGTTGAATGAACGACTGCAGTTTGTGTCACTGAATGAGTATGTTCAGTTTGTTTCTTTGAATCAATGACTAACGTTTGATTCATTGAATATACCTTTGACGATTGATTCAATGCATGAATGGATACAGATTGATACATTGACTGAATGTACTAAGTTTGTTTCTTGGAATGAATGATTAGCGTAATGTGCATTGTATGTAGATACAATGAATGTAAACAGATTGTTTCATTGAATGATTGCATTAAGTTCGCGACAACCATAACACCGTTCAAGCTCTATTCACTGAATATAGTTTGTTTAGTTAAATGAATGAGTGCAGTTTGAGTCACTGAATGAATATGTTCAGTTTGTTTCTTTGAATCAATGTATAACGTTTGGTTCATTGAATATACTGTTGACGATTGATTCAATGCATGAATGATTGCAGATTGATACATTGACTGAATGAACTAAATTTGGTTCTTTGTATGGATGAATGCCGTATGATGAATTGTATATAGTTTTACAGTTGATACAATGAATGAATTCATATTGTTTAGTTGAATGATTGCATTAAGCTCGCGACACTCAACGTACGGCTCAAGCGCTACTCACTGAATGCAGTTTGTTTAGTTGAATGAATGACTGTAGTTTGTGCCATTGAATGGATATGTTTACTTTGTTTCATTGAATCAATGAATAACGTTTTATTCATTGAATATACTATTGACGATTGATTCAATGCATGAATGGTTACAGATGGATACATTTACTGAATGTACTTAGTTTGTATCTTTGAATGAATGAATGGCTTATTATGCATTGTATGTAGTATTATAGTTGATACAGTGAATGAAAACAGATTGTTTCGTTGAATGATAGCATTAAGATCGCGTCAATCAATTCATGGTACAAACTCTACTCACTGAATGCAGTTTGTTTAGTTGAATGAATGACTTTAGTTTGTGCCACTGAATGAATATGTTTACTTTGTTTCATTGAATCAATGAATGACGTTTTATTCATTGAATATACTATTGACGATTGATTCAAAGCATGAATGGTTACAGATTGATACATTGACTGAATGGGCTAAGTTTGTTTCTTAGAATGATTGTATTACGTATTATGCATAGTATGTAGTTTTACAGTTGATACAATGAATGAAAACAGATTGTTTCGTTGAATGATTGCATTAAGATCGTGACAATAAATTCATGGTACAATCTCTACTCACTGAATGAAGTTTGTTTAGTTGAATGAATGAGTGCAGTTTGAGTCACTGAATGAATATGTTCACTTTGTTTCTTTGAATCAATGTAAAACTTTTGGTTCATTGAATATACTATTGACGATTGATTCAATGCATGAATGGTTACAGATTGATATGTTTACTGAATTTACTAAGTTTGTATCTTTGAATGAATGAATGGCGTATTATGCATTGAATGTAGTATAATAGTTGATACAATGAATGAATTCAGATTGTTTAGTTGAATGATTGCATTATGCTCGCGACATCAATGCACGGTACAAGCGCTACTCACTGAATGCAGTTTGTTTAGTTAAATGAATGAGTGCAGTTTGTGCCAGTGAAAGGATATGTTCAGTTTGTTTCTTTTAATCAATGTATAACGTTTGGTTCATTGAATATACTATTGACGATTGATTCAATGCATGAATGATTGCAGTTTGATACATTGACTGAATGAACTACATTTGGTTCTTTGTATGAATGAATGCCGTATGATGGATTGTATGTAGTTTTATACTTGATACAATGAACGAATTCAGATTGTTTAGTTGAATGATTGCATTAAGCTCGCGACACTCAATGCACGGTACAAGTGCTACTCAGTGAATGCAGTTTGTTTAGTTGAATGAATGACTGTAGTTTGTGCCACTGAATGAATATGTTTACTTTGTTTCATTGAATCAATGAATAACGTTTTATTCATTGAATATACTATTGACGATTGATTCAAAGCATGAATGGTTACAGATTGATACATTTACTGAATGTACTTAGTTTGTATCTTTGAATGAATGAATGGCGTATTATGCATTGCATGTAGGATTATAGCTGATACAATGAATGAAAACAGATTGTTTAGTTGAATGATTGCATTTAGATCGCGACAATCAATTCATGGTACAAGCTCTACTCACTGAATGCAGTTTGTTTAGTTGAATGAATGACTGTAGTTTGTGCCACTGAATGGATATGTTTACTTTGTTTCATTGAATCAATGAATAACGTTTTATTCGTTGAATATACTATTGACGATTGATTCAATGCATAAATGGTTATAGATTGATACGTTGACTGAATCGACTAAGTTTTTTTCTTTGAATGAATGAATGGCGTATTATGCATTGTATGTAGATACAATGAATGAAAACAGATTGTTTCGTTGAATGATTTCATTATGCTCGCGACACTCAATGCACGTTACAAGTGCTACTCACTGAATGCAGTTTGTTTAGTTGAATGAACGACTGCAATTTGTGTCACTGAATGAGTATGTTCAGTTTGTTTCTTTGAATCAATGACTAACGTTTGATTCATTGAATATACCTTTGACGATTGATTCAATGCATGAATGGATACAGATTGATACATTGACTGAATGTACTAAGTTTGTTTCTTGGAATGCATGATTAGCGTAATATGCATTGTATGTAGATACAATGAATGAAAACAGATTGTTTCATTGAATGATTGCATTAAGATCGCGACAACCATAACACCGTTCAAGCTCTATTCACTGAATGCAGTTTGTTTAGTTAAATGAATGAGTGCAGTTTGAGTCACTGAATGAATATGTTCAGTTTGTTTCTTTGAATCAATGTATAACGTTTGGTTCATTGAATATACTGTTGACGATTGATTCAATGCATGAATGATTGCAGATTGATACATTGACTGAATGAACTAAATTTGGTTCTTTGTATGGATGAATGCCGTATGATGAATTGTATATAGTTTTACAGTTGATACAATGAATGAATTCATATTGTTTAGTTGAATGATTGCATTAAGCTCGCGACACTCAACGTACGGCTCAAGCGCTACTCACTGAATGCAGTTTGTTTAGTTGAATGAATGACTGTAGTTTGTTCCACTGAATGGATATGTTTACTTTGTTTCATTGAATCAATGAATAACGTTTTATTCATTGAATATACTATTGACGATTGATTCAATGCATGAATGGTTACAGATGGATACATTTACTGAATGTACTTAGTTTGTATCTTTGAATGAATGAATGGCTTATTATTCATTGTATGTAGTATTATAGTTGATACAGTGAATGAAAACAGATTGTTTTGTTGAATGATTGCATTAAGATCGCGACAATCAACTCATGGTACAAACTCTACTCACTGCATGCAGTTTGTTTAGTTGAATGAATGACTTTAGTTTGTGCCACTGAATGAATATGTTTACTTTGTTTCATTGAATCAATGAATGACGTTTTATTCATTGAATATACTATTGACGATTGATTCACAGCATGAATGGTTACAGATTGATACGTTGACTGAATGGGCTAAGTTTGTTTCTTAGAATGAATGTATTACGTATTATGCATAGTATGTAGTTTTACAGTTGATACAATGAATGAAAACAGATTGTTTCGTTGAATGATTGCATTAAGATCGTGACAATAAATTCATGGTACAATCTCTACTCACTGAATGAAGTTTGTTTAGTTGAATGAATGAGTGCAGTTTGAGTCACTGAATGAATATGTTTACTTTGTTTCTTTGAATCAATGTAAAACTTTTGGTTCATTGAATATACTATTGACGATTGATTCAATGCATGAATGGTTACAGATTGATATGTTTACTGAATTTACTAAGTTTGTATCTTTGAATGAATGAATGGCGTATTATGCATTGAATGTAGTATAATAGTTGATACAATGAATGAATTCAGATTGTTTAGTTGAATGATTGCATTAAGCTCGCGACACTCAATGCACGGTACAAGCGCTACTCACTGAATGCAGTTTGTTTAGTTAAATGAATGAGTGCAGTTTGTGCCAGTGAAAGGATATGTTCAGTTTGTTTCTTTTAATCAATGTATAACGTTTGGTTCATTGAATATACTATTGACGATTGATTCAATGCATGAATGATTGCAGTTTGATACATTGACTGAATGAACTACATTTGGTTCTTTGTATGAATGAATGCCGTATGATGGATTGTATGTAGTTTTATACTTGATACAATGAACGAATTCAGATTGTTTAGTTGAATGATTGCATTAAGCTCGCGACACTCAATGCACGGTACAAGTGCTACTCAGTGAATGCAGTTTGTTTAGTTGAATGAATGACTGTAGTTTGTGCCACTGAATGAATATGTTTACTTTGTTTCATTGAATCAATGAATGACATTTTATTCATGGAATATACTGTTGACGATTGATTCAAAGCATGAATGGTTACAGATTGATACATTTACTGAATGTACTTAGTTTGTATCTTTGAATGAATGAATGGCGTATTATGCATTGTATGTAGGATTATAGCTGATACAATGAATGAAAACAGATTGTTTAGTTGAATGATTGCATTTAGATCGCGACAATCAATTCATGGTACAAGCTCTACTCACTGAATGCAGTTTGTTTAGTTGAATGAATGACTGTAGTTTGTGCCACTGAATGAATATGTTTACTTTGTTTCATTGACTCAATGTATAACGTTTGGTTCATTGAATATACTATTGACGATTGATTCAATGCATGAATGATTGCAGTTTGATACATTGACTGAATGAACTACATTTGGTTCTTTGTATGAATGAATGCCGTATGATGGACTGTATGTAGCTTTATAGTTGATACAATGAACGAATTCAGATTGTTTAGTTGAATGATTGCATTAAGCTCGCGACACTCAATGCGCGTTACAAGTGCTACTCTGTGATTGCAGTTTGTTTAGTTGAATGAATGACTGTAGTTTGTGCCACTGAATGGATATGTTTACTTTGTTTCATTGAATCAATGAATAACGTTTTATTCGTTGAATATACTATTGACGATTGATTCAATGCATAAATGGTTATAGATTGATACGTTGACTGAATCGACTAAGTTTTTTTCTTTGAATGAATGGCGTATTATGCATTGTATGTAGATACAATGAATGAAAACAGATTGTTTCGTTGAATGACTGCATTATGCTCGCGACACTCAATGCACGTTACAAGTGCTACTCACTGAATGCAGTTTGTTTAGTTGAATGAACGACTGCAATTTGTGTCACTGAATGAGTATGTTCAGTTTGTTTCTTTGAATCAATGACTAACGTTTGATTCATTGAATATACCTTTGACGATTGATTCAATGCATGAATGGATACAGATTGATACATTGACTGAATGTACTAAGTTTGTTTCTTGGAATGCATGATTAGCGTAATATGCATTGTATGTAGATACAATGAATGAAAACAGATTGTTTCATTGAATGATTGCATTAAGCTCGCGACAACCATAACACCGTTCAAGCTCTATTCACTGAATGCAGTTTGTTTAGTTAAATGAATGAGTGCAGTTTGAGTCACTGAATGAATATGTTCAGTTTGTTTCTTTGAATCAATGTATAACGTTTGGTTCATTGAATATACTGTTGACGATTGATTCAATGCATGAATGATTGCAGATTGATACATTGACTGAATGAACTACATTTGGTTCTGTGCATGAATGAATGCCGCATGATGTATTGTATGTAGTTTTATATTGGCTACAATGAATGAATTCAGATTGTTTAGTTGAATGATTGCATTAAGCTCGCGACACTCAATGCACGGTACAAGTGCTACTCACTGAATGCAGTTTGTTTAGTTGAATGAATGACTGTAGTTTGTGCCACTGAATGAATATGTTTACTTTGTTTCATTGAATCAATGAATGACGTTTTATTCATTGAATATACTATTGACGATTGATTCAAAGCATGAATGGTTACAGATTGATACAGTTACTGAATGTACTTAGTTTGTATCTTTGAATGAATGAATGGCGTATTATGCATTGTATGTAGGATTATAGCTGATACAGTGAATGAAAACAGATTGTTTAGTTGAATGATTGCATTTAGATCGCGACAATCAATTCATGGTACAAGCTCTACTCACTGAATGCAGTTTGTTTAGTTGAATGAATGACTGTAGTTTGTGCCACTGAATGAATATGTTTACTTTGTTTCATTGACTCAATGTATAACGTTTGGTTCATTGAATATACTATTGACGATTGATTCAATGCATGAATGATTGCAGTTTGATACATTGACTGAATGAAATACATTTGGTTCTTTGTATGAATGAATGCCGTATGATGGACTGTATGTAGCTTTATAGTTGATACAATGAACGAATTCAGATTGTTTAGTTGAATGATTGCATTAAGCTCGCGACACTCAATGCACGTTACAAGTGCTACTCTGTGAATGCAGTTTGTTTAGTTGAATGAATGACTGTAGTTTGTGCCACTGAATGGATATGTTTACTTTGTTTCATTGAATCAATGAATAACGTTTTATTCGTTGAATATACTATTGACGATTGATTCAATGCATAAATGGTAATAGATTGATACGTTGACTGAATCGACTAAGTTTTTTTCTTTGAATGAATGGCGTATTATGCATTGTATGTAGATACAATGAATGAAAACAGATTGTTTCGTTGAATGACTGCATTAAGCTCGCGACACTCAATGCACGTTACAAGTGCTACTCACTGAATGCAGTTTGTTTAGTTGAATGAACGACTGCAGTTTGTGTCACTGAATGAGTATGTTCAGTTTGTTTCTTTGAATCAATGACTAACGTTTGATTCATTGAATATACCTTTGACGATTGATTCAATGCATGAATGGATACAGATTGATACATTGACTGAATGTACTAAGTTTGTTTCTTGGAATGAATGATTAGCGTAATGTGCATTGTATGTAGATACAATGAATGTAAACAGATTGTTTCATTGAATGATTGCATTAAGTTCGCGACAACCATAACACCGTTCAAGCTCTATTCACTGAATATAGTTTGTTTAGTTAAATGAATGAGTGCAGTTTGAGTCACTGAATGAATATGTTCAGTTTGTTTCTTTGAATCAATGTATAACGTTTGGTTCATTGAATATACTGTTGACGATTGATTCAATGCATGAATGATTGCAGATTGATACATTGACTGAATGAACTAAATTTGGTTCTTTGTATGTATGAATGCCGTATGATGAATTGTATATAGTTTTACAGTTGATACAATGAATGAATTCATATTGTTTAGTTGAATGATTGCATTAAGCTCGCGACACTCAACGTACGGCTCAAGCGCTACTCACTGAATGCAGTTTGTTTAGTTGAATGAATGACTGTAGTTTGTGCCATTGAATGGATATGTTTACTTTGTTTCATTGAATCAATGAATAACGTTTTATTCATTGAATATACTATTGACGATTGATTCAATGCATGAATGGTTACAGATGGATACATTTACTGAATGTACTTAGTTTGTATCTTTGAATGAATGAATGGCTTATTATGCATTGTATGTAGTATTATAGTTGATACAGTGAATGAAAACAGATTGTTTCGTTGAATGATAGCATTAAGATCGCGTCAATCAATTCATGGTACAAACTCTACTCACTGAATGCAGTTTGTTTAGTTGAATGAATGACTTTAGTTTGTGCCACTGAATGAATATGTTTACTTTGTTTCATTGAATCAATGAATGACGTTTTATTCATTGAATATACTATTGACGATTGATTCAAAGCATGAATGGTTACAGATTGATACATTGACTGAATGGGCTAAGTTTGTTTCTTAGAATGATTGTATTACGTATTATGCATAGTATGTAGTTTTACAGTTGATACAATGAATGAAAACAGATTGTTTCGTTGAATGATTGCATTAAGATCGTGACAATAAATTCATGGTACAATCTTTACTCACTGAATGAAGTTTGTTTAGTTGAATGAATGAGTGCAGTTTGAGTCACTGAATGAATATGTTCACTTTGTTTCTTTGAATCAATGTAAAACTTTTGGTTCATTGAATATACTATTGACGATTGATTCAATGCATGAATGGTTACAGATTGATATGTTTACTGAATTTACTAAGTTTGTATCTTTGAATGAATGAATGGCGTATTATGCATTGAATGTAGTATAACAGTTGATACAATGAATGAATTCAGATTGTTTAGTTGAATGATTGCATTATGCTCGCGACATCAATGCACGGTACAAGCGCTACTCACTGAATGCAGTTTGTTTAGTTAAATGAATGAGTGCAGTTTGTGCCAGTGAAAGGATATGTTCAGTTTGTTTCTTTTAATCAATGTATAACGTTTGGTTCATTGAATATACTATTGACGATTGATTCAATGCATGAATGATTGCAGTTTGATACATTGACTGAATGAACTACATTTGGTTCTTTGTATGAATGAATGCCGTATGATGGATTGTATGTAGTTTTATACTTGATACAATGAACGAATTCAGATTGTTTAGTTGAATGATTGCATTAAGCTCGCGACACTCAATGCACGGTACAAGTGCTACTCAGTGAATGCAGTTTGTTTAGTTGAATGAATGACTGTAGTTTGTACCACTGAATGAATATGTTTACTTTGTTTCATTGAATCAATGAATGACGTTTTATTCATTGAATATACTATTGACGATTGATTCAAAGCATGAATGGTTACAGATTGATACATTTACTGAATGTACTTAGTTTGTATCTTTGAATGAATGAATGGCGTATTATGCATTGTATGTAGGATTATAGCTGATACAATGAATGAAAACAGATTGTTTAGTTGAATGATTGCATTTAGATCGCGACAATCAATTCATGGTACAAGCTCTACTCACTGAATGCAGTTTGTTTAGTTGAATGAATGACTGTAGTTTGTGCCACTGAATGGATATGTTTACTTTGTTTCATTGAATCAATGAATAACGTTTTATTCGTTGAATATACTATTGACGATTGATTCAATGCATAAATGGTTATAGATTGATACGTTGACTGAATCGACTAAGTTTTTTTTCTTTGAATGAATGGCGTATTATGCATTGTATGTAGATACAATGAATGAAAACAGATTGTTTCGTTGAATGATTTCATTATGCTCGCGACACTCAATGCACGTTACAAGTGCTACTCACTGAATGCAGTTTGTTTAGTTGAATGAACGACTGCAATTTGTGTCACTGAATGAGTATGTTCAGTTTGTTTCTTTGAATCAATGACTAACGTTTGATTCATTGAATATACCTTTGACGATTGATTCAATGCATGAATGGATACAGATTGATACATTGACTGAATGTACTAAGTTTGTTTCTTGGAATGCATGATTAGCGTAATATGCATTGTATGTAGATACAATGAATGAAAACAGATTGTTTCATTGAATGATTGCATTAAGATCGCGACAACCATAACACCGTTCAAGCTCTATTCACTGAATGCAGTTTGTTTAGTTAAATGAATGAGTGCAGTTTGAGTCACTGAATGAATATGTTCAGTTTGTTTCTTTGAATCAATGTATAGCGTTTGGTTCATTGAATATACTGTTGACGATTGATTCAATGCATGAATGATTGCAGATTGATACATTGACTGAATGAACTACATTTGGTTCTTTGTATGGATGAATGCCGTATGATGAATTGTATATAGTTTTACAGTTGATACAATGAATGAATTCATATTGTTTAGTTGAATGATTGCATTAAGCTCGCGACACTCAACTTACGGTCAAGCGCTACTCACTGAATGCAGTTTGTTTAGTTGAATGAATGACTGTAGTTTGTGCCACTGAATGGATATGTTTACTTTGTTTCATTGAATCAATGAATAACGTTTTATTCATTGAATATACTATTGACGATTGATTCAATGCATGAATGGTTACAGATGGATACATTTACTGAATGTACTTAGTTTGTATCTTTGAATGAATGAATGGCTGATTATGCATTGTATGTAGTATTATAGTTGATACAGTGAATGAAAACAGATTGTTTAGTTGAATGATTGCATTAAGATCGCGACAATCAATTCATGGTACAAACTCTACTCACTGAATGCAGTTTGTTTAGTTGAATGAATGACTTTAGTTTGTGCCACTGAATGAATATGTTTACTTTGTTTCATTGAATCAATGAATGACGTTTTATTCATTGAATATACTATTGACGATTGATTCAAAGCATGAATGGTTACAGATTGATACATTGACTGAATGGGCTAAGTTTGTTTCTTAGAATGAATGTATTACGTATTATGCATAGTATGTAGTTTTACAGTTGATACAATGAATGAAAACAGATTGTTTCGTTGAATGATTGCATTAAGATCGTGACAATAAATTCATGGTACAATCTCTACTCACTGAATGAAGTTTGTTTAGTTGAATGAATGAGTGCAGTTTGAATCACTGAATGAATATGTTTACTTTGTTTCTTTGAATCAATGTAAAACTTTTGGTTCATTGAATATACTATTGACGATTGATTCAATGCATGAATGGTTACAGATTGATATGTTTACTGAATTTACTAAGTTTGTATCTTTGAATGAATGAATGGCGTATTATGCATTGAATGTAGTATAATAGTTGATACAATGAATGAATTCAGATTGTTTAGTTGAATGATTGCATTAAGCTCGCGACACTCAATGCACGGTACAAGCGCTACTCACTGAATGCAGTTTGTTTAGTTAAATGAATGACTGTAGTTTGTGCCACTGAATGAATATGTTTACTTTGTTTCATTGAATCAATGAATGACATTTTATTCATTGAATATACTATTGCCGATTGATTCAAAGAATGAATGGTTACAGATTGATAGATTGACTGAATGGACTAAGTTTGTTTCTTTGAATGAATGGCGTATTATGCATTGTATGTTCAGTTTGTTTCTTTTAATCAATGTATAACGTTTGGTTCATTGAATATACTATTGACGATTGATTCAATGCATGAATGATTGCAGTTTGATACATTGACTGAATGAACTACATTTGGTTCTTTGTATGAATGAATGCCGTATGATGGATTGTATGTAGTTTTATACTTGATACAATGAACGAATTCAGATTGTTTAGTTGAATGATTGCATTAAGCTCGCGACACTCAATGCACGGTACAAGTGCTACTCAGTGAATGCAGTTTGTTTAGTTGAATGAATGACTGTAGTTTGTGCCACTGAATGAATAAGTTTACTTTGTTTCATTGAATCAATGAATGACATTTTATTCATTGAATATACTATTGCCGATTGATTCAAAGAATGAATGGTTACAGATTGATAGATTGACTGTATGGACTAAGTTTGTTTCTTTGAATGAATGGCGTATTATGAATTGTATGTAGTATTATAGTTGAAACAATGAATGAAATCAGATTGTTTCGTTGAATGATTGCATTAAGATCGCGATAATCAATTCATGGTACAAGCTCTACTCACTGAATGCAGTTTGTTTAGTTGAATGAATGAGTGCAGTTTGAGTGACTGAATGAATATGTTCAGTTTGTTTCTTTGAATCAATGTATAACGTTTGGTTCATTGAATATACTATTGACGATTGATTCAATGCATGAATGATTGCAGATTGATACATTGACTGAATGAACTAAATTTGGTTCCTTGTATGGATGAATGCCGTATGATGGATTGTATGTAGTTTTATAGTGGATACAATGAACGAATTCAGATTGTTTAGTTGAATGATTGCATTAAGCTCGCAACACTCAATGCACGGTACAAGCTCTACTCACTGAATGCAGTTTGTTTAGTTGAATGAATGACTGTAGTTTGTGCCACTGAATGAATATGTTTACTTTGTTTCATTGAATCAATGAATGACATTTTATTCATTGAATATACTATTGCCGATTGATTCAAAGAATGAATGGTTACAGATTGATAGATTGACTGAATGGACTAAGTTTGTTTCTTTGAATGAATGGCGTATTATGCATTGTATGTAGTATTATAGTTGAAACAATGAATGAAAACAGATTGTTTCGTTGAATGATTGCATTAAGCTCGCGACACTCAATGCACGGTACAAGTGCTACTCAGTGAATGCAGTTTGTTTAGTTAAATGAATGAGTGCAGTTTGAGTCACTGAATGAATATGTTCAGTTTGTTTCTTTGAATCAATGTATAACGTTTGGTTCATTGAATATACTGTTGACGATTGATTCAATGCATGAATGATTGCAGATTGATACATTGACTGAATGAACTAAATTTGGTTCTTTGTATGGATGAATGCCGTATGATGAATTGTATATAGTTTTACAGTTGATACAATGAATGAATTCATATTGTTTAGTTGAATGATTGCATTAAGCTCGCGACACTCAACTTACGGTCAAGCGCTACTCACTGAATGCAGTTTGTTTAGTTGAATGAATGACTGTAGTTTGTGCCACTGAATGGATATGTTTACTTTGTTTCATTGAATCAATGAATAACGTTTTATTCATTGAATATACTATTGACGATTGATTCAATGAATGAATGGTTACAGATGGATACATTTACTGAATGTACTTAGTTTGTATCTTTGAATGAATGAATGGCTTATTATGCATTGTATGTAGTATTAGAGTTGATACAGTGAATGAAAACAGATTGTTTAGTTGAATGATTGCATTAAGATCGCGACAATCAACTCATGGTACAAACTCTACTCACTGCATGCAGTTTGTTTAGTTGAATGAATGACTTTAGTTTGTGCCACTGAATGAATATGTTTACTTTGTTTCATTGAATCAATGAATGACGTTTTATTCATTGAATATACTATTGACGATTGATTCACAGCATGAATGGTTACAGATTGATACGTTGACTGAATGGGCTAAGTTTGTTTCTTAGAATGAATGTATTACGTATTATGCATAGTATGTAGTTTTACAGTTGATACAATGAATGAAAACAGATTGTTTCGTTGAATGATTGCATTAAGATCGTGACAATAAATTCATGGTACAATCTCTACTCACTGAATGAAGTTTGTTTAGTTGAATGAATGAGTGCAGTTTGAGTCACTGAATGAATATGTTTACTTTGTTTCTTTGAATCAATGTAAAACTTTTGGTTCATTGAATATACTATTGACGATTGATTCAATGCATGAATGGTTACAGATTGATATGTTTACTGAATTTACTAAGTTTGTATCTTTGAATGAATGAATGGCGTATTATGCATTGAATGTAGTATAATAGTTGATACAATGAATGAATTCAGATTGTTTAGTTGAATGATTGCATTAAGCTCGCGACACTCAATGCACGGTACAAGCGCTACTCACTGAATGCAGTTTGTTTAGTTAAATGAATGAGTGCAGTTTGTGCCAGTGAAAGGATATGTTCAGTTTGTTTCTTTTAATCAATGTATAACGTTTGGTTCATTGAATATACTATTGACGATTGATTCAATGCATGAATGATTGCAGTTTGATACATTGACTGAATGAACTACATTTGGTTCTTTGTATGAATGAATGCCGTATGATGGATTGTATGTAGTTTTATACTTGATACAATGAACGAATTCAGATTGTTTAGTTGAATGATTGCATTAAGCTCGCGACACTCAATGCACGGTACAAGTGCTACTCAGTGAATGCAGTTTGTTTAGTTGAATGAATGACTGTAGTTTGTGCCACTGAATGAATATGTTTACTTTGTTTCATTGAATCAATGAATGACATTTTATTCATGGAATATACTGTTGACGATTGATTCAAAGCATGAATGGTTACAGATTGATACATTTACTGAATGTACTTAGTTTGTATCTTTGAATGAATGAATGGCGTATTATGCATTGTATGTAGGATTATAGCTGATACAATGAATGAAAACAGATTGTTTAGTTGAATGATTGCATTTAGATCGCGACAATCAATTCATGGTACAAGCTCTACTCACTGAATGCAGTTTGTTTAGTTGAATGAATGACTGTAGTTTGTGCCACTGAATGAATATGTTTACTTTGTTTCATTGACTCAATGTATAACGTTTGGTTCATTGAATATACTATTGACGATTGATTCAATGCATGAATGATTGCAGTTTGATACATTGACTGAATGAACTACATTTGGTTCTTTGTATGAATGAATGCCGTATGATGGACTGTATGTAGCTTTATAGTTGATACAATGAACGAATTCAGATTGTTTAGTTGAATGATTGCATTAAGCTCGCGACACTCAATGCGCGTTACAAGTGCTACTCTGTGATTGCAGTTTGTTTAGTTGAATGAATGACTGTAGTTTGTGCCACTGAATGGATATGTTTACTTTGTTTCATTGAATCAATGAATAACGTTTTATTCGTTGAATATACTATTGACGATTGATTCAATGCATAAATGGTTATAGATTGATACGTTGACTGAATCGACTAAGTTTTTTTCTTTGAATGAATGGCGTATTATGCATTGTATGTAGATACAATGAATGAAAACAGATTGTTTCGTTGAATGACTGCATTATGCTCGCGACACTCAATGCACGTTACAAGTGCTACTCACTGAATGCAGTTTGTTTAGTTGAATGAACGACTGCAATTTGTGTCACTGAATGAGTATGTTCAGTTTGTTTCTTTGAATCAATGACTAACGTTTGATTCATTGAATATACCTTTGACGATTGATTCAATGCATGAATGGATACAGATTGATACATTGACTGAATGTACTAAGTTTGTTTCTTGGAATGCATGATTAGCGTAATATGCATTGTATGTAGATACAATGAATGAAAACAGATTGTTTCATTGAATGATTGCATTAAGCTCGCGACAACCATAACACCGTTCAAGCTCTATTCACTGAATGCAGTTTGTTTAGTTAAATGAATGAGTGCAGTTTGAGTCACTGAATGAATATGTTCAGTTTGTTTCTTTGAATCAATGTATAACGTTTGGTTCATTGAATATACTGTTGACGATTGATTCAATGCATGAATGATTGCAGATTGATACATTGACTGAATGAACTACATTTGGTTCTGTGCATGAATGAATGCCGCATGATGTATTGTATGTAGTTTTATATTGGCTACAATGAATGAATTCAGATTGTTTAGTTGAATGATTGCATTAAGCTCGCGACACTCAATGCACGGTACAAGTGCTACTCACTGAATGCAGTTTGTTTAGTTGAATGAATGACTGTAGTTTGTGCCACTGAATGAATATGTTTACTTTGTTTCATTGAATCAATGAATGACGTTTTATTCATTGAATATACTATTGACGATTGATTCAAAGCATGAATGGTTACAGATTGATACAGTTACTGAATGTACTTAGTTTGTATCTTTGAATGAATGAATGGCGTATTATGCATTGTATGTAGGATTATAGCTGATACAGTGAATGAAAACAGATTGTTTAGTTGAATGATTGCATTTAGATCGCGACAATCAATTCATGGTACAAGCTCTACTCACTGAATGCAGTTTGTTTAGTTGAATGAATGACTGTAGTTTGTGCCACTGAATGAATATGTTTACTTTGTTTCATTGACTCAATGTATAACGTTTGGTTCATTGAATATACTATTGACGATTGATTCAATGCATGAATGATTGCAGTTTGATACATTGACTGAATGAAATACATTTGGTTCTTTGTATGAATGAATGCCGTATGATGGACTGTATGTAGCTTTATAGTTGATACAATGAACGAATTCAGATTGTTTAGTTGAATGATTGCATTAAGCTCGCGACACTCAATGCACGTTACAAGTGCTACTCTGTGAATGCAGTTTGTTTAGTTGAATGAATGACTGTAGTTTGTGCCACTGAATGGATATGTTTACTTTGTTTCATTGAATCAATGAATAACGTTTTATTCGTTGAATATACTATTGACGATTGATTCAATGCATAAATGGTTATAGATTGATACGTTGACTGAATCGACTAAGTTTTTTTCTTTGAATGAATGGCGTATTATGCATTGTATGTAGATACAATGAATGAAAACAGATTGTTTCGTTGAATGACTGCATTAAGCTCGCGACACTCAATGCACGTTACAAGTGCTACTCACTGAATGCAGTTTGTTTAGTTGAATGAACGACTGCAGTTTGTGTCACTGAATGAGTATGTTCAGTTTGTTTCTTTGAATCAATGACTAACGTTTGATTCATTGAATATACCTTTGACGATTGATTCAATGCATGAATGGATACAGATTGATACATTGACTGAATGTACTAAGTTTGTTTCTTGGAATGAATGATTAGCGTAATGTGCATTGTATGTAGATACAATGAATGTAAACAGATTGTTTCATTGAATGATTGCATTAAGTTCGCGACAACCATAACACCGTTCAAGCTCTATTCACTGAATATAGTTTGTTTAGTTAAATGAATGAGTGCAGTTTGAGTCACTGAATGAATATGTTCAGTTTGTTTCTTTGAATCAATGTATAACGTTTGGTTCATTGAATATACTGTTGACGATTGATTCAATGCATGAATGATTGCAGATTGATACATTGACTGAATGAACTAAATTTGGTTCTTTGTATGTATGAATGCCGTATGATGAATTGTATATAGTTTTACAGTTGATACAATGAATGAATTCATATTGTTTAGTTGAATGATTGCATTAAGCTCGCGACACTCAACGTACGGCTCAAGCGCTACTCACTGAATGCAGTTTGTTTAGTTGAATGAATGACTGTAGTTTGTGCCATTGAATGGATATGTTTACTTTGTTTCATTGAATCAATGAATAACGTTTTATTCATTGAATATACTATTGACGATTGATTCAATGCATGAATGGTTACAGATGGATACATTTACTGAATGTACTTAGTTTGTATCTTTGAATGAATGAATGGCTTATTATGCATTGTATGTAGTATTATAGTTGATACAGTGAATGAAAACAGATTGTTTCGTTGAATGATAGCATTAAGATCGCGTCAATCAATTCATGGTACAAACTCTACTCACTGAATGCAGTTTGTTTAGTTGAATGAATGACTTTAGTTTGTGCCACTGAATGAATATGTTTACTTTGTTTCATTGAATCAATGAATGACGTTTTATTCATTGAATATACTATTGACGATTGATTCAAAGCATGAATGGTTACAGATTGATACATTGACTGAATGGGCTAAGTTTGTTTCTTAGAATGATTGTATTACGTATTATGCATAGTATGTAGTTTTACAGTTGATACAATGAATGAAAACAGATTGTTTCGTTGAATGATTGCATTAAGATCGTGACAATAAATTCATGGTACAATCTTTACTCACTGAATGAAGTTTGTTTAGTTGAATGAATGAGTGCAGTTTGAGTCACTGAATGAATATGTTCACTTTGTTTCTTTGAATCAATGTAAAACTTTTGGTTCATTGAATATACTATTGACGATTGATTCAATGCATGAATGGTTACAGATTGATATGTTTACTGAATTTACTAAGTTTGTATCTTTGAATGAATGAATGGCGTATTATGCATTGAATGTAGTATAATAGTTGATACAATGAATGAATTCAGATTGTTTAGTTGAATGATTGCATTATGCTCGCGACATCAATGCACGGTACAAGCGCTACTCACTGAATGCAGTTTGTTTAGTTAAATGAATGAGTGCAGTTTGTGCCAGTGAAAGGATATGTTCAGTTTGTTTCTTTTAATCAATGTATAACGTTTGGTTCATTGAATATACTATTGACGATTGATTCAATGCATGAATGATTGCAGTTTGATACATTGACTGAATGAACTACATTTGGTTCTTTGTATGAATGAATGCCGTATGATGGATTGTATGTAGTTTTATACTTGATACAATGAACGAATTCAGATTGTTTAGTTGAATGATTGCATTAAGCTCGCGACACTCAATGCACGGTACAAGTGCTACTCAGTGAATGCAGTTTGTTTAGTTGAATGAATGACTGTAGTTTGTACCACTGAATGAATATGTTTACTTTGTTTCATTGAATCAATGAATGACGTTTTATTCATTGAATATACTATTGACGATTGATTCAAAGCATGAATGGTTACAGATTGATACATTTACTGAATGTACTTAGTTTGTATCTTTGAATGAATGAATGGCGTATTATGCATTGTATGTAGGATTATAGCTGATACAATGAATGAAAACAGATTGTTTAGTTGAATGATTGCATTTAGATCGCGACAATCAATTCATGGTACAAGCTCTACTCACTGAATGCAGTTTGTTTAGTTGAATGAATGACTGTAGTTTGTGCCACTGAATGGATATGTTTACTTTGTTTCATTGAATCAATGAATAACGTTTTATTCGTTGAATATACTATTGACGATTGATTCAATGCATAAATGGTTATAGATTGATACGTTGACTGAATCGACTAAGTTTTTTTTCTTTGAATGAATGGCGTATTATGCATTGTATGTAGATACAATGAATGAAAACAGATTGTTTCGTTGAATGATTTCATTATGCTCGCGACACTCAATGCACGTTACAAGTGCTACTCACTGAATGCAGTTTGTTTAGTTGAATGAACGACTGCAATTTGTGTCACTGAATGAGTATGTTCAGTTTGTTTCTTTGAATCAATGACTAACGTTTGATTCATTGAATATACCTTTGACGATTGATTCAATGCATGAATGGATACAGATTGATACATTGACTGAATGTACTAAGTTTGTTTCTTGGAATGCATGATTAGCGTAATATGCATTGTATGTAGATACAATGAATGAAAACAGATTGTTTCATTGAATGATTGCATTAAGATCGCGACAACCATAACACCGTTCAAGCTCTATTCACTGAATGCAGTTTGTTTAGTTAAATGAATGAGTGCAGTTTGAGTCACTGAATGAATATGTTCAGTTTGTTTCTTTGAATCAATGTATAGCGTTTGGTTCATTGAATATACTGTTGACGATTGATTCAATGCATGAATGATTGCAGATTGATACATTGACTGAATGAACTACATTTGGTTCTTTGTATGGATGAATGCCGTATGATGAATTGTATATAGTTTTACAGTTGATACAATGAATGAATTCATATTGTTTAGTTGAATGATTGCATTAAGCTCGCGACACTCAACTTACGGTCAAGCGCTACTCACTGAATGCAGTTTGTTTAGTTGAATGAATGACTGTAGTTTGTGCCACTGAATGGATATGTTTACTTTGTTTCATTGAATCAATGAATAACGTTTTATTCATTGAATATACTATTGACGATTGATTCAATGCATGAATGGTTACAGATGGATACATTTACTGAATGTACTTAGTTTGTATCTTTGAATGAATGAATGGCTGATTATGCATTGTATGTAGTATTATAGTTGATACAGTGAATGAAAACAGATTGTTTAGTTGAATGATTGCATTAAGATCGCGACAATCAATTCATGGTACAAACTCTACTCACTGAATGCAGTTTGTTTAGTTGAATGAATGACTTTAGTTTGTGCCACTGAATGAATATGTTTACTTTGTTTCATTGAATCAATGAATGACGTTTTATTCATTGAATATACGATTGACGATTGATTCAAAGCATGAATGGTTACAGATTGATACATTGACTGAATGGGCTAAGTTTGTTTCTTAGAATGAATGTATTACGTATTATGCATAGTATGTAGTTTTACAGTTGATACAATGAATGAAAACAGATTGTTTCGTTGAATGATTGCATTAAGATCGTGACAATAAATTCATGGTACAATCTCTACTCACTGAATGAAGTTTGTTTAGTTGAATGAATGAGTGCAGTTTGAATCACTGAATGAATATGTTTACTTTGTTTCTTTGAATCAATGTAAAACTTTTGGTTCATTGAATATACTATTGACGATTGATTCAATGCATGAATGGTTACAGATTGATATGTTTACTGAATTTACTAAGTTTGTATCTTTGAATGAATGAATGGCGTATTATGCATTGAATGTAGTATAATAGTTGATACAATGAATGAATTCAGATTGTTTAGTTGAATGATTGCATTAAGCTCGCGACACTCAATGCACGGTACAAGCGCTACTCACTGAATGCAGTTTGTTTAGTTAAATGAATGAGTGCAGTTTGTGCCAGTGAAAGGATATGTTCAGTTTGTTTCTTTTAATCAATGTATAACGTTTGGTTCATTGAATATACTATTGACGATTGATTCAATGCATGAATGATTGCAGTTTGATACATTGACTGAATGAACTACATTTGGTTCTTTGTATGAATGAATGCCGTATGATGGATTGTATGTAGTTTTATACTTGATACAATGAACGAATTCAGATTGTTTAGTTGAATGATTGCATTAAGCTCGCGACACTCAATGCACGGTACAAGTGCTACTCAGTGAATGCAGTTTGTTTAGTTGAATGAATGACTGTAGTTTGTGCCACTGAATGAATAAGTTTACTTTGTTTCATTGAATCAATGAATGACATTTTATTCATTGAATATACTATTGCCGATTGATTCAAAGAATGAATGGTTACAGATTGATAGATTGACTGTATGGACTAAGTTTGTTTCTTTGAATGAATGGCGTATTATGAATTGTATGTAGTATTATAGTTGAAACAATGAATGAAATCAGATTGTTTCGTTGAATGATTGCATTAAGATCGCGATAATCAATTCATGGTACAAGCTCTACTCACTGAATGCAGTTTGTTTAGTTGAATGAATGAGTGCAGTTTGAGTGACTGAATGAATATGTTCAGTTTGTTTCTTTGAATCAATGTATAACGTTTGGTTCATTGAATATACTATTGACGATTGATTCAATGCATGAATGATTGCAGATTGATACATTGACTGAATGAACTAAATTTGGTTCCTTGTATGGATGAATGCCGTATGATGGATTGTATGTAGTTTTATAGTGGATACAATGAACGAATTCAGATTGTTTAGTTGAATGATTGCATTAAGCTCGCAACACTCAATGCACGGTACAAGCTCTACTCACTGAATGCAGTTTGTTTAGTTGAATGAATGACTGTAGTTTGTGCCACTGAATGAATATGTTTACTTTGTTTCATTGAATCAATGAATGACATTTTATTCATTGAATATACTATTGCCGATTGATTCAAAGAATGAATGGTTACAGATTGATAGATTGACTGAATGGACTAAGTTTGTTTCTTTGAATGAATGGCGTATTATGCATTGTATGTAGTATTATAGTTGAAACAATGAATGAAAACAGATTGTTTCGTTGAATGATTGCATTAAGCTCGCGACACTCAATGCACGGTACAAGTGCTACTCAGTGAATGCAGTTTGTTTAGTTAAATGAATGAGTGCAGTTTGAGTCACTGAATGAATATGTTCAGTTTGTTTCTTTGAATCAATGTATAACGTTTGGTTCATTGAATATACTGTTGACGATTGATTCAATGCATGAATGATTGCAGATTGATACATTGACTGAATGAACTAAATTTGGTTCTTTGTATGGATGAATGCCGTATGATGAATTGTATATAGTTTTACAGTTGATACAATGAATGAATTCATATTGTTTAGTTGAATGATTGCATTAAGCTCGCGACACTCAACTTACGGTCAAGCGCTACTCACTGAATGCAGTTTGTTTAGTTGAATGAATGACTGTAGTTTGTGCCACTGAATGGATATGTTTACTTTGTTTCATTGAATCAATGAATAACGTTTTATTCATTGAATATACTATTGACGATTGATTCAATGCATGAATGGTTACAGATGGATACATTTACTGAATGTACTTAGTTTGTATCTTTGAATGAATGAATGGCTTATTATGCATTGTATGTAGTATTAGAGTTGATACAGTGAATGAAAACAGATTGTTTAGTTGAATGATTGCATTAAGATCGCGACAATCAACTCATGGTACAAACTCTACTCACTGCATGCAGTTTGTTTAGTTGAATGAATGACTTTAGTTTGTGCCACTGAATGAATATTTTTACTTTGTTTCATTGAATCAATGAATGACGTTTTATTCATTGAATATACTATTGACGATTGATTCAAAGCATGAATGGTTACAGATTGATACATTGACTGAATGGGCTAAGTTTGTTTCTTAGAATGAATGTATTACGTATTATGCATAGTATGTAGTTTTACAGTTGATACAATGAATGAAAACAGATTGTTTCGTTGAATGATTGCATTAAGATCGTGACAATAAATTCATGGTACAATCTCTACTCACTGAATGAAGTTTGTTTAGTTGAATGAATGAGTGCAGTTTGAGTCACTGAATGAATATGTTTACTTTGTTTCTTTGAATCAATGTAAAACTTTTGGTTCATTGAATATACTATTGACGATTGCTTCAATGCATGAATGGTTACAGATTGATATGTTTACTGAATTTACTAAGTTTGTATCTTTGAATGAATGAATGGCGTATTATGCATTGAATGTAGTATAATAGTTGATACAATGAATGAATTCAGATTGTTTAGTTGAATGATTGCATTAAGCTCGCGACACTCAATGCACGGTACAAGCGCTACTCACTGAATGCAGTTTGTTTAGTTAAATGAATGAGTGCAGTTTGTGCCAGTGAAAGGATATGTTCAGTTTGTTTCTTTTAATCAATGTATAACGTTTGGTTCATTGAATATACTATTGACGATTGATTCAATGCATGAATGATTGCAGTTTGATACATTGACTGAATGAACTACATTTGGTTCTTTGTATGAATGAATGCCGTATGATGGATTGTATGTAGTTTTATACTTGATACAATGAACGAATTCAGATTGTTTAGTTGAATGATTGCATTAAGCTCGCGACACTCAATGCACGGTACAAGTGCTACTCAGTGAATGCAGTTTGTTTAGTTGAATGAATGACTGTAGTTTGTGCCACTGAATGAATATGTTTACTTTGTTTCATTGAATCAATGAATGACGTTTTATTCATTGAATATACTATTGACGATTGATTCAAAGCATGAATGGTTACAGATTGATACATTTACTGAATGTACTTAGTTTGTATCTTTGAATGAATGAATGGCGTATTATGCATTGTATGTAGGATTATAGCTGATACAATGAATGAAAACAGATTGTTTAGTTGAATGATTGCATTTAGATCGCGACAATCAATTCATGGTACAAGCTCTACTCACTGAATGCAGTTTGTTTAGTTGAATGAATGACTGTAGTTTGTGCCACTGAATGAATATGTTTACTTTGTTTCATTGACTCAATGTATAACGTTTGGTTCATTGAATATACTATTGACGATTGATTCAATGCATGAATGATTGCAGTTTGATACATTGACTGAATGAACTACATTTGGTTCTTTGTATGAATGAATGCCGTATGATGGACTGTATGTAGCTTTATAGTTGATACAATGAACGAATTCAGATTGTTTAGTTGAATGATTGCATTAAGCTCGCGACACTCAATGCGCGTTACAAGTGCTACTCTGTGAATGCAGTTTGTTTATTTCAATGAATGACTGTAGTTTGTGCCACTGAATGGATATGTTTACTTTGTTTCATTGAATCAATGAATAACGTTTTATTCGTTGAATATACTATTGACGATTGATTCATTGCATAAATGGTTATAGATTGATACGTTGACTGAATCGACTAAGTTTTTTCTTTGAATGAATGAATGGCGTATTATGCATTGTATGTAGATACAATGAATGAAAACAGATTGTTTCGTTGAATGATTGCATTATGCTCGCGACACTCAATGCACGTTACAAGTGCTACTCACTGAATGCAGTTTGTTTAGTTGAATGAACGACTGCAATTTGTGTCACTGAATGAGTATGTTCAGTTTGTTTCTTTGAATCAATGACTAACGTTTGATTCATTGAATATACCTTTGACGATTGATTCAATGCATGAATGGATACAGATTGATACATTGACTGAATGTACTAAGTTTGTTTCTTGGAATGCATGATTAGCGTAATATGCATTGTATGTAGATACAATGAATGAAAACAGATTGTTTCATTGAATGATTGCATTAAGCTCGCGACAACCATAACACCGTTCAAGCTCTATTCACTGAATGCAGTTTGTTTAGTTAAATGAATGAGTGCAGTTTGAGTCACTGAATGAATATGTTCAGTTTGTTTCTTTGAATCAATGTATAACGTTTGGTTCATTGAATATACTGTTGACGATTGATTCAATGCATGAATGATTGCAGATTGATACATTGACTGAATGAACTACATTTGGTTCTGTGCATGAATGAATGCCGCATGATGTATTGTACGTAGTTTTATATTGGCTACAATGAATGAATTCAGATTGTTTAGTTGAATGATTGCATTAAGCTCGCGACACTCAATGCACGGTACAAGTGCTACTCACTGAATGCAGTTTGTTTAGTTGAATGAATGACTGTAGTTTGTGACACTGAATGAATATGTTTACTTTGTTTCATTGAATCAATGAATGACGTTTTATTCATTGAATATACTATTGACGATTGATTCAAAGCATGAATGGTTACAGATTGATACATTTACTGAATGTACTTAGTTTGTATCTTTGAATGAATGAATGGCGTATTATGCATTGTATGTAGGATTATAGCTGATACAATGAATGAAAACAGATTGTTTAGTTGAATGATTGCATTTAGATCGCGACAATCAATTCATGGTACAAGCTCTACTCACTGAATGCAGTTTGTTTAGTTGAATGAATGACTGTAGTTTGTGCCACTGAATGAATATGTTTACTTTGTTTCATTGACTCAATGTATAACGTTTGGTTCATTGAATATACTATTGACGATTGATTCAATGCATGAATGATTGCAGTTTGATACATTGACTGTATGAACTACATTTGGTTCTTTGTATGAATGAATGCCGTATGATGGACTGTATGTAGCTTTATAGTTGATACAATGAACGAATTCAGATTGTTTAGTTGAATGATTGCATTAAGCTCGCGACACTCAATGCACGTTACAAGTGCTACTCTGTGAATGCAGTTTGTTTAGTTGAATGAATGACTGTAGTTTGTGCCACTGAATGGATATGTTTACTTTGTTTCATTGAATCAATGAATAACGTTTTATTCGTTGAATATACTATTGACGATTGATTCAATGCATAAATGGTTATAGATTGATACGTTGACTGAATCGACTAAGTTTTTTTCTTTGAATGAATGAATGGCGTATTATGCATTGTATGTAGATACAATGAATGAAAACAGATTGTTTCATTGAATGATTGCATTAAGCTCGCGACACTCAATGCACGTCACAAGTGCTACTCACTGAATGCAGTTTGTTTAGTTGAATGAACGACTGCAGTTTGTGTCACTGAATGAGTATGTTCAGTTTGTTTCTTTGAATCAATGACTAACGTTTGATTGTATGTAGTATTATAGTTGAAACAATGAATGAAAACAGATTGTTTCGTTGAATGATTGCATTAAGATCGCGATAATCAATTTATGGTACAAGGTCTACTCACTGAATGCAGTTTGTTTAGTTGAATGAATGAGTGCAGTTTGAGTGACTGAATGAATATGTTCAGTTTGTTTCTTTGAATCAATGTATAACGTTTGGTTCATTGAATATACTATTGACGATTGATTCAATTCATGAATGATTGCAGATTGATACATTGACTGAATGAACTAAATTTGGTTCCTTGTATGGATGAATGCCGTATGATGGATTGTATGTAGTTTTATAGTGGACACAATGAACGAATTCAGATTGTTTCGTTGAATGATTGCATTAAGCTCGCGACACTCAATCATGGTACAAGCGCTACTCACTGAATGCAGTTTGTTTAGATGAATGAATGACTGTAGTTTGTGCCACTGAATGAGTATGTTCAGTTTGTTTCTTTGAATCAATGAATAACGTTTTATTCATTGAATATACTATTGACGATTGATTCAATGCATGACAGATTGCAGATTGATATATTGACTGAATGAACTAAGTTTGTTTCTTTGAATCAATGAATTGCGCATGATTCAATGTATGGAGTATTACAATTTGTTACAATGAATGAATTCGGATTGTTTCGTTGATTGATTGCATTATGCTCGCTATAATGAATTAACGATACAAGCTCTACTCACTGAATGAAGTTCGTTTAGTTTAATTGTGAGGATCGCTCATTTTGAGGTGTGCAGTTTGAGTGACTGAATGAATATGTTCAGTTTGTTTCTTTGAATCAATGAATAACGTTGTATTCATTGAATATACGATTGACCATTCATTCTATGCGTGAATGATGGCAGATTGACGCTCTGACTGAATATACTGAGTTTGTTTCTTTGAAACATTGAATGGCATATGATTCAATGTATTTAGTATTGTAATTTGATCAATGTACACCGTTTTATTCATTGAATGTAAGATTGATCTTTCATTCAATGAAGGAATGCTTTATGTATCATTGAAATAATGAGATAAGTTGCTTTCATTGAATTAACAAATGCAGTTTGTTTCATTGAATGAACGAGTGCAGTTTGAATAAACGTTGAATGAATGACTAAAGGTCATTCATATTGACTGGGTGTACTAAGTTTCGTTCCTTGAATCAATTAATGACGTATGATTCATTGTATGGAGTATTGCAATTTGATACAATGAATAAATACAGGTTTATTCCGTTTAATGATTGCATTAAGGTTGCGAAAATGAATTAATGATACAAGCTATACTCACTGAATTAAGTTTGTTTTGTTGAATGAATGAGTGCAGTTTGAGTCACTGAATGAATATGTTCAGTTTGTTTCTTTGAATCAATGAATAACGTTTAAATCATTGAATATCCTTTTGTCGATTGATTCAATGCATGAATGGTTTCAGATTGATCCATTGACTGAATGTACTAAGCTTGCTTGTTTGATCAATCAATGGCGTATGATGGATTGTATGTAGTATTATAGTTGATACAATGTATGAATTCAGATTGTTTCGTTGAATGATTGCGTTAAGCTCGCGAAAATGAATTAATGATACAAGCTCCACTCACTGAATGAAGTGTGTTTAGTTGAATGAATGAGTGCAGTTTGAGTCACTGAATGAATACGTTCAGTTTATTTCTTTGAATCAATGTATAACGTTTGAATCATTGAATATACTGTTGACGATTGATTCAATGCATGAATGATTGCAGATTGATACATTGACTGAATATACTAAGTTTGCTTCTTTGAATGAATGAATGCCGTATGATGTATTGAATGTAAAATTATAGTTGATACAATGAATGCATTCAGATTGTTTCGTTGAATGATTGCGTTAAGCTCGCGACAACCAATTCACCGTTCAAGCTCTACTCTCTGAATGCAGTTTGTTTAGTTGAATGAATGACAGCAGTTTGAGTCCCTGAATGAATATGTTAAGTTTGTTTCATTCATTCAGGGAATAACGTGTGTTTCGTTGAATGAACTGTTGACGCTTGATTTTGTAAACGAAAGAATGCAGGTTACCTCATTGAATGAATGCATTAAACTCCAGTCAATGAATCAATGAATGATACAAGCGTATTCATTGAATTAAGTCGTAGAGTTTGATTCATTGAAGGAATTATTGCAGTTTGTTTCGCGGATTCATTTGTTGTGTGTTTCATTAAATGACGTGGCAATCATTGCTCTTTCTATTGATGTTTGACTCAAAGCATGAATTAATGCTGATTTTTGCGTTCAACTAATGTATTAAGCTCGAGACAATGAATTAGTGATTCAAGGTCCACATATTGAAATACCTAGTCGAGGTTGACTGAATTAATGAATGAGAGCAGTTCGTTTCTTTGAATGTATTTGTTAAGTGTGCTTCATTGAATCAATGAGTAACGTTTGATTCATTGAAATATACTATTGACGATTGACTCAATGCATGAATGATTGCAGATTGATACATTGACTGAATGTACTAAGTTTGGTTCTTTAACTCAATGATCAACATTATTGTATGTACTGTTATAGTTGATACAATGAATTCAGATTGTTTCGTTGAATAATTGCATTAAGCTCGCGATAGTGAAAGAATGGTACAAGCTCTACTCACTAAATGCAGCTTGTTTAGTTGAATGACTGACTGCAGATTGTGTCACTGAATGAATATGTTCAGTTTGTTTCTTTGAATCAATGAATAACGTTTTATTCATTGAATACACTACTGACCATTCATTCAATGCATGAATGATTGCAGGTTGATACATTGACTGAATGTACAAAGATTGTTTCATTGAAACAATGACTAGCGTATGATTCAAAGTATTTATTATTATAGTTTGATACAATGAATGAATTCAGCTTGATTCGTTGAATGATTGCATTAACCTCGCGAAAATGAATTAATGATACAAGCTCCATTCACTGAATGAGGTTTGTTTAGTTGAACGAATGAGTGCCGTTTGTGTCACTTAATGAATATGTTTAGTTTGTTTCTTTGATTGAATGAATAACGTTTTATTCATTGAATACACTATTGACCATTTATTCAATGCATGAATGATTGCAGGTTGATACATTGGCTGAATGTACAAAGTTTGTTTCCTTGAAACAATGATGTATTGAATGTAAAATTATAGTTGATACAATGAATGCACTCACATTGTTTCGTTGAATGATTGCATTAAGCTTGCGACAACCAATTCACCGTACAGGCTCTACTCACTGACTGCAGTTTGTTTAGTTGAATAAATGATTGCAGTTTGAGTCACTGAATGAATATGTTAAGTTTGTTTCATTCAATCAGTGAATAACATTTGTTTCGTTGAATGAACTGTTTACGCTTGATTTTGTAAACGAAAGAATGCAGGTTACCTCGTTGAATGAATGCATTAAACTCCAGTGAATGAATGAATGTATGATACAAGCTGTATTCATTGAATTAACACATAGAGTTTGGATCATTGAAGGAATTATTGCAGTTTGTTTCGCGGATTCATTTGTTGTGTGTTTCATTGAATGACGGTGCAATCATTGCCTTTTCTATTGATGTTTGAGTCAAAGAATGAATGAATTAGTGATGCAAGTTGCACATATTGAAATACCTAGTCGGGGTTGACTGAATGAATGAATGAGAGCAGTTCGTTACATTGAATGTATTTGTTAAGTGTGTTTCATTGAATTACTCCTGGATTTCACAATCATCCCCTTAGAGTCTTCTATATTAACAACAATTGAATGAGCAATGATTGCAGCGTCATTCAATGAAACACACAACAAATGAATCCGCGAAACAAACTGCAATAATTCCGTCAATATAACAAACTCTACGTGTTAATTCAATGAATACAGCTTGTATCATTCATTCATTCATTGACTGGAATTTAATACATTCATTCAACGAGGTAACCTGCATTCTTTCGTTTACAAAATCAAGCGTCAACAGTTCATTCACCGAAACAAACGTTATTCACTGATTGAATGAAACAAACTTAACATATTCATTCAGTGACTCAAACTGCAGTCATTTATTCAACTAAACAAACTTCATTCAGTGAGTGGAGCTTGTGTCATTAATTCATTTTCGCGAGCTTAACGCAATCATTCAACGAAACAATCTGAATTCATTCATTGCATCAAACTATAATACTAAATACATTGAATCATACGCTATTCATTGTTTCAAGAAAACAAACTTAGTACATTCAAACTTAGTCAATGTATCAATCTGCAATCATTCATGCATTGAATCAATCGTCAAAGTATATTCAATGAATAAAACGTTGATTCAAAGAAACAAACTGAACATGTTCATTCAGTGACACAAAATGCACTCATTCATTCAAATAAACAAACTGCAGTCAGTGAGTAGAGCTTGTATCATTAATTCATTTGCGTGAACGTACTGCAATCATTCAACAATCTGTATTCATTCATTTAATCAACTATATCACGACATACAATGATGTTGATTCATTGATTCAACGAAACAAACTTAGTACATTCAGTCAATGTATCAATCTGCAATCATTCATGCATTCAATCAATCGTCAATAGTACATTTCAATGAATCAAACGTTACTCATTGATTCAATGAAACACACTTAACAAATACATTCAAAGAAACGAACTGCTGTCATTCATTCATTCAGTCAACCCCGACTAGGTGTTTCAATATGTGGAGCTTGCATCACTAATTCATTGTCTCGAGCTTTATGCCTTAGTTGAATGAAAAAAATCAGCATTCATTCATTCTTTTAGTCAAAGATCAATGGAAAAAGCAATGATTACAGCGTCATTCAATGAAACACACAACAAATGAATCCGCGAAAAAAACTGCAATAATGCCTTCAATGAAACAAACTCTACCTGTTAATTCAATGAATAGAGCTTGTATCATTCATTCCTTCATTGACTGGAGTTTAATGCATTCCTTCATCGAGGCAACCGGTACTCTTTCGTTCACAAAATCAAGCGTCCACAGTTCATTCAATGAAAAAAACGTTATTCACTGATTGAATGAAACAAACTTTGCATATTCATTCAGTGACTCAAACTGCTGTCATTCATTCAACTAAACAAACTGCATTCAGTGAGTAGAGCTTGTACCATGAATTGATTGTCGCGAGCTTAATGCAATCATTCAACGAAACAATCTGAATTCATTCATTGTATCAACTATAATACTACATACAATGCATCATATGGCATTCATTCATTCAAAGAACCAAACTTATTAAATTCAGTCAATGTATCAATCTGCAATCATTCATGCATTGAATCAATCGTCAATAGTATATTTCAATGAATCAAACGTTACCTATTGATTCAATGAAACACACTTAGCAAATACATTCAATGAAACGAACTGCTCTCATTCATTCATTCTGCCAACCCCGACTAGGTATTTCAATATGTGGAGCTTGCATCACTAAACCATTGTCTCGAGCTTTATGCATTAGTTGACTGAAAAAAATCAGCATTCATTCATTCTTTTAGTCAAAGATCAATAGAAAAAGCAATGATTGCAGCGTCATTCAATGAAACACACAACAAATGAATCCGCGAAACAAACTGCAATCATTCCTTCAATGAAACAAACTCTACGTGTTAATTCAATGAATACAGCTTGTATCATTCATTGATTCATTGACTGGAGTTTAATGCATTCATTCAACGAGGTAACCTGCATTCTTTCGTTTACAAAATCAAGCGTCAACTGTTCATTCAACGAAACAAACGTTATTCCCTGATTGAATGAAACAAACTTAACATATTCATTCAGTGACTCAAACTGCACTCATTCATTCAACTAAACAAACTCCATTCAGTGAGTGGAGCTTGTATCATCAATTCATTTTCGCGAGCTTAACGCAATCATTCAACGAAACAATCTGAATTCATTCATTGTTTCAAAATAAATTACTAAATACATTGAATCATACGCTAGTCATTGTTTCAAGGAAACAAACTTAGTACATTCAGTCAATGTATCAATCTGCAATAAGTCATGCATTGAATCAATCGTCAATAGCATATTCAATGAATAAACGTTATTCATTGATTGAAAGTAACAAACTTGACATATTCATTCAGTAACTCAAACTGCTGTCATCCATTCAACTAAACAAACTGCATTCAGTGAATTGAGCTTGTATCATTAATTCATTTTCGCTAGTTTAAAGCAATCATTCAACGAAACAATCTGAATTCATTCATTGTATCAAACTATAATACTAAATACATTGAATCTTACGCTATTCATTGTTTCAAGGAAACAAACTTTGTACATTCAGTCAATGTATCAATCTGCAATCATTCATGCATTGAATCAATCGTCAAAAGTATATTCAATGAATGAAACGTTATTCATTGATTCAAAGAAACAACCTGAACAAATTCATTCAGCGAGTCAAACTGCACTCGTGCATTCAACTAAACAAACTGCGTTCAGTGAGTAGAGCTTGTACCATGAATTGATTGTCGCGAGCTTAATTCACCTAACATGCACACATTTTTTGGACTGTGGGAGGAAACCCACGCAAACACGGGTAGAATGTGTAAACTCCACACAGTGAGTCGCCTGAGGTACGAATTGAACCGGACCTCTGGCGCTGTGAGACAGCAGTGCTAACTACTGTTCCACCGTGCCGCCCATGATAGTGAAGGCGGCGTTTGGTATGCTTTCTTTTGTTGGTGAAAGTATTGAGTTTAGGAGTTGGGAGTTCATGTTGTGGCTTGCAGGATATTGGTTAGGCCACTGTTGGAATATTGCATGCAATAGTGATATCCTTCCTATCAGAAAGATGTTTTGAAACTTGAAAGGATTCATAAAATATCTACAAGGTTGTTGCCAGGCTTGGGAGATTTGAGGTGTAGGGAGAGGCTGAATAGGCTTTTTTCCCTGGAGCGTCAGACGCTGAGGGGTGACCTTATAGAGGTTAACAAATTTATGAGGGGCATGGATAGGATAAATAGACAAAGTCTTTTCCCTGGAGTCGGGGAGTCCATAACTAGAGTCATAGCTTTAGGTGAGAGGGGAAGATATAAAAGAGACTTCCGGGGCAAATTCTTCACACAGAGGGTGGTCCGTGTGTGGAATGAGCTGCCAGGGGAATTGGTGGAGGCTGGGACAATTGCAATATTTTAAAGGCATTTGGATGAGTACATAAATAGGAAGCGTTTAGGGAGATGTGGGTTGGCTGCTGGCAGGTGGAACGAGATTGGGTTGTGATATCTGGTCGGAATGGACGAATTGGACAGAAGGGTCTGTTTCCATGCTGTTCATCTCTAGGACTCTCTGACTCTAGAGACTGGTTAAATTCTGTAGCTCTCAAAATTATAACTTCTTGCCCTTCTCTCCCCGTCCTTTATGAGTAAACTTTACATTCAGAAGTAACTTTTTTCCAGAGATCAGGCACTAACCTCGCCTCGAAATTTGTTAAAGAATGAGCGACAAGGAACGGCCCAAGTTCCACTATTTAAAGAAAGCAGTTGACAATTTGTTCTTTCATTAAATATAAAGAGAACATTGAACAACTATCCGCACTGTAAGCCTCCTTCAGTTGAGTGACTTATCTACCTCCCACTCAGCTGTGCTCTCTTCTGCAGCACCTTGACTTTTTGTTTTTCATTATCCAGTAGTGTTATCACTTATCCCACTGGCTTAGTTTCTTTTCCCACATTTTTTTCCATAGCGCCTTTCTTTAACGTCCATCACTGTGACTTTATGCGTCCCACTTTCTGGCATTGAAAACATCCTTTCCCAGTGCCTTCTTAAACTACCGACACTGTAATTTTCTGTGGCCCAATGCATTTCATTGAAAACACACCAGGCCTTTCATCGCCTTTCCACCCTCTTGGGCATTTTTTTTAACTTGTGTTAAACAATTGCCACTGTACTATTTGCTTCTAGTTAGAATCTCCCCTTCTCACAATTTCCATCTCTCACAGGATGAACGAGAGACCGGAAGGCAGTCATTTGCAGCAACATGTATTCATCTGCCAACTCTGCTGCTCTTCTCATTTTCTGGACTTTCTGATCATCCACATGAATTCTTATCAGTTCTGGAAGTGAGTTATTAAAGTCCTGCAGCAGAATAATCTCTTTGGACCTCATAGACTTTTCCTATTTTTAAGACAGCACCCATCCATCAAAATGACTATTTTTAATTCTTTCGGACTCAACAGAAGTCCTACCAGGTTCCTTCATTATGTTTTGGAAACATTGTCTATCCACTTCTCGGACAAATTCATAAAGCACTTACTATGGCCTGTCGGTCTTCATAATCTCTTGACCCCCTCAACTGACAGCACTGCAAATACCTCAATAGCTCTGTCGACCAGTTAATTCTAAGCTAGTATTAGCCACAATTGCTCGGACCACTCCATCTACCAAGCCGATTTTTCAAATGCAATAAAGAAGGCTTAGACGTCTTTCTCACCAAAATGTGGCAGAGGTTTGACATATTTGACTACACCATTACCTATCTCTATCCGGTTAACTTGACTTTCCTGAAGAAGACACAACTTCTCAAGTACAAAGTGCCTCTCTTTTTCGCTCTCCATTTTTATCACTCTCTTTCACTTTCTCAATGCTTAGCTATGAAATTTCTCTCTCTTTTTTTTCCTCACTCCCTCTCTTTTCTCTCTTGATTTTTCTCTCTCCCTCTCTCTTTCCTCTCTCTCTTTGTTTATCTTCTAAACCCATTTTCCTCAGTGTAATTACGTTTTTCTAACTCTAAGGCACTTGTCTGTTTCTCTGACGCACCTAAGTGAGTAATTGCCTGATAATTTCACTATTATTTTTGCCCTTGTTTAAATCCAATTCTAACCTCTTCGCTAATACAAAGAGGTCTTTTCTTCGCTTTCTAAACTTTCTTGGCAAATTTGGGTATCATCTTCAAACTCTAGAACCTCTTTAGCAATATGAAGAGCCAGTTACCCCACTACTAGTTGACCCAAACACAGCTAAGCTAAATTAAACTAAGAGTCGCACTTGCGTCTTATTTAAAGGTATAGGACATGTTTATATATGTGGGTTTCTTTCATATCACAAATCTATTTAAGTCTGTCCAAATTTCAGGCTGGATGTCTTTAACCCTGTCCAAAACACGGACCTGAGCTCTGAAACTGTCATGGCACAAGGTAAACTCTCTGTCAATTCAAACCAGGCACACAGAAAAGCTCACTTCGCCTTGAAATCTGTTGAAGTATGAGAGACAAAAAACTACCTAAATTCCACTATTTAAAGAAAGCAGCTAACAATGTGCTCTTTAATTAAAAATAAAGAGAACATTCAACAACTATCGGCACTGTAAGTCTCCTTCATTTGAGTGATTTAACTACCTCCCACCCGACAACAACATACTGATCCGAATAAACCAGGTTTAAGATTTACAACAAAGAAACAAATTTCAAACCCAGCAAGCTGTCGGTCTTCCCTTTTATCTTCATCTGCAGATTTTCGTTAGTCATCTTTTCTTCAGTCTTCTGCTGCACAGGTTTCATATGAAAAGTAAGCATTCAGAGAGCGTCTGTGGGCAGTCTGTAGGTACTCTTGGCCCTCTGGTTAACTGTTCCAAATGCCTGATTTTTGTATCAAAAAACATAAGGTCGTTCCATTGTATCAATGTCATCAAAACAGTGAAATTCAAATTCGAATGGGCTTTAGTGCTTGGGGCATAATTTACACTGATTGGCTCAATTCCAGTTGTTTGTGTAACATAGAAACTCAGCTCAGGTATTTTTCTTAAAGCCAAATGTTGCATGTTTAACTTATTACAGCACACTTTATGCTTACAGTGAGCCACAGAAGAGTCTTGCCGGCTTTTCAACTCTCTTAAAGGTACAGTACATGCATACAAATTCATAACACGCCTGATGAACGAAAGCATGTTGTATGACTTCTTTACAACTCATTTGACTTATGTTCCAATCTTCAAGAGACAATGGACCTGAGTACCAAGATCTGCCTGGACATCAATTTTCCCCAGGGCTTTTCCATTTACTGCTCAGTTCAGACGAAATGAGGACTGAAGAAGCTAAAGGTCAGAGTCAAAGAGTGTGATGCTGGAAAAGCACTGCCTGTCGGGCAGCAACAGCGGAGCAGCAGAACCGACATTTTGGGCATGGGCTCTTCATTAGGAATGACGCTTCTCACATCTTTCTTCCCACCTATCTACTCCACCCTCATCTCCGACATATGACTCTCATCTCCACTCTCATCTATCTAGCTGACAGATGGGAAGGAAGATTGACTGATGGGAAAAGTAATGAGAACAATACTGAGCTGGAACGTTAGAACAGAGGTAAGGTGGGGAGGGGAAATTATGAAGCTGGTGAAGTCCAGTTTGATGCCGTGGGCTTGAATGTTAGAACATAGAACATAGAAAATACAGAGGAGAACAGGCCCTTTGGCCCACGATGTTGTACCAAGAGTTAATCCTAATGTAAAAATAAAGTAACAACCCTATGCACCCCTCAACTTATTGCTACCCATGTGCATATCAAGCAGTCACTTAAATGTCCCCAATGACTCTGCTTCCACCACCACCATTGGTAACGCATTCTATGCATTCACAACTCACTGTGTAAAAAATCTACCTCTGACATCTCCTTTATACCTTCCTCAGAGGCGGAAGATGAGGCGTACTTCTTCCAGGCATCGGGGACCCTCCCCTCCCGGAACCTGTCATTGCAGGAATTGCAAAACCTGCATGCACACCTCCCCCTCATCTCCGTCCAAAGCTCCAAAAGGAACCTTCCACAATTATCAAGCTTCACTTGCACTTCCACATATGAAATTTACTGTATCCAATACCATGTCCTCTACATTGCGGATACCTGAACCAATCAACCCCACCGTCCGGTGGCCAAGCATTTCAACTCCACATCCCCCTTGTGCCAAGGACCTGCACGTACTGGGTCTCCTCATTCGGCACTCCCTTACCAACCTACGCCTGGAGGAAAAAGTCCTCATCGTCCGCCTCTGGACCCTCCAACACCATGGCATCAACTTGGACTTCACCCGCTTCCTTATTTCCACCCCGCCTACCTTGCTCCAGTTCCAATCTTCCAGCATGACCCGGACACATTAAGGACATATAAGTGGCTCTTTGTCAGGAACATGGATTTTATTAAAATGAACACAATGTAGGCTAAGCTGATCTTAGAGTAGAATAGAATAAAACAACATTGAGGGCCGAAGTGCCTGTATTATGCTGCACTATTGTCTATTCTAAGTTCTTGAAAAAGTAATAGTTACATTTTTTAAAAAATGACAGGGAAAGAGATCACGAACGAACTTTAGAGAGAGAAAAAAATTAGAAACGAAAACAAGTAGAGTGTTGTGAAGAGAAATTCTGACAATGGGAGACGGACAGAAAAGTGCGAAAAAGAGAGAGAAAGAGAGACAGCGAGTGAATGAGTGAGAGACGGAAGGTAAACATACAGATAGACAGGCACATTGAGAGGACAGAGAGAGAGAGTGAGCATGATAATTCTTGCTCAGAAAAGCTGTGTGGGCATGCTGTGTAGGCATGCAGATGAGCTGGATTCATGAATCTGTTTACTAGTGGAGATTTGGCTATCAGCAGGTAGCTAACTGGAGTGTATACTGTTGACCAGTAATGTTTTAGGAACGCTATCAAACTGCCAAACTGGTCTGCTTATCTTCCACAACTGTGACTGAATGAGCTCTTGATTGAAACCAGCCTATAACTCTTTTGCCATCTCGCCTTGCAGATAGTGCGTGCAAATGTCTCCGGGTGAGACCCCTTACCCTTAGTTCATCTTGACCATCTCCTGATTATTCCCGACTTGTGCTGTCATTTGCCAATGTGTACGTTAAATGTCTGAATGCTCCGCAGCGATCTGAAGCTGGTGAAGTCCCGTTTGATGCCATGGGGTTGAATATTAGAACATAGAACATAGAAAATACAGAAGAGAACAGGCTCTTTGGGCCACAATGTTGTGCCAAGAGTTAATCCTAATGTAAAAATATCGTTACAACCCTACGCACCCCTCACCTCAAAGCTGTCAGCAAATATTAATACAATCCTTCCTATCTTCCATACTTCCTCCCGCAACCCGTCTCTCACTCTTTCCTGGCAAAGCACTGAAGCATGTAACAGTCACAATATAAAGTTCATAAGTGTTTTTAACTTCACGGAGTGAGAGAATCTGTAATAGCTCTTTCTGGAATAGACTATTATTTGAGCTGAAACTGACAAGAAACTGCTATGAATGTATTAAAGGCAACATGTTAACGAAGCATCCCTGGGAGGAAGGAACATAGACAATCAGTTTGCTAGGAGAGAATATATAACATTACCAACTATCTGCGACATGTCAAATGGGCGATTAATTCTTCAAGCAGAAGTGAAAGATTTGGTTCCAGAGAAAACTTACTATTAAATACAAAGCTAGCGCCAAATGCCAGAACGAAGGCAGAAGCTACTTCTGAAAGGAAGGCCAGTAACAGAGTCGAAGTCTCCAAAAAGTTATCAAGTTTGACAAGGACAAAACCGAGGGAATTATCAGTTACGTCACGGCATAAGTGTTAAAGTAAGATAATTGTGTAAGACTCCAACACCAGCACAATTTAGCGTCATAATTTCGAAGAATAGCAGGGCATATCGATTATACCGTGGTACTGCCAGAGACGGACACGACTGTGACAACTTAACTAAATTCCATCATTAATTGTGTAATTGTCAAGTTGTTGTAAGGCATAACTTAGTTCGTTAAGGGACCTATTTTTGGTCGCCACATGTATTCGTGGTAAATCATTATTTCATGCTTAATTATCGATGTAATTTTTTTCATGAATATAGCCGCTTAAAGGAAACTTTTGGGATTTTTTCCATAATGGCATTAACAAGTAAAACTGTGCACTTTCCAGAATTGACTAATCAATACTTCCCTGCAAGCATCAGCAATTTATCATCTTAATGTTCCTTAATCGTCGGGCAACAACAACGAAACCATGCTTGTACATAACATAAAGCTGTGTCCAACAAGTGGCATTGCGACTGCGACTCTTTGAACAAGCTTATGTTGTCCTTGTTTCTTTTTTAGGAAGTCATATAAGACACCAACTCTGAAACGTCTGGGCTTGGAAGGGATTTAGGTTTAGTTTGTTTGGAGATAACAGATACTGCCTCGGAGAAAAAGGCTTTTATGTAAAGCATACCTTGTACAACGGAAAGGTAGCCTGTTCTCTCATCGCAGTTTATTTTTAGCTCTTCTTTGGTGTTAGCAAAGAGAAGTGTTTTGAAGCTGCTGAACCAAAAGAAGGAAGTCCATGCTCGTACAGTCACTCTGCCTTATATCCTGTCAAACCCTTTGTTAGATTTTTCATTTTTGTTCCGAAGGGTGTTTTCTGGAGATTGTGGCAGTTATTTGGAACATCACCATTAAGTTGGAATGATGTGCTGGGATTTTGGATAAGTTATGTCATTCAACATTCTGTTCTGCTTTGTTGGTGCTTCATTCTGAAACCTTGAAAGTAAATTCTGACTTGTTGGAAACTAAGTTGTTTGAGGAGCGGCATGAAATATGAGTTATTACACCTGCTGAAAACAAGTAGCAACGTTCGGGAGTGGGCTACCAAATTGAAATGTTTGAGAAGGTCTGGCCTGGACATAACAAAAACAGGATTTGGTTCATAGTTTCAAACTGGGATTAAGTGTGTTGGACCTGAAGGCTACGAGTAGTAGTTAGTATCTTTCGATGTGGGTGTTGCATTCTGTTGGTTTAAACTGTGCTTGGGATGTCTCTTTCAGTCACCAAGCATTTTCTGCGGGGTGGAAAAACTTACTTCGGGACTTTACAAAAGGCGATTAAGAGCAAGTTGTTGGAAGTAGCAGACACGGTGGAGCTAGTGCTGCTTCCATCTGTAAGGAACGACCGATAACCCCAACAATAGCTCAGCATTTAAATATGCATAAAGAGCCTTATTTGGAAATGGCAAATGTTCGATTGAAAATGAAAAGGCAAAAGGCAATGTATCACGATTAAAAGCAGAGGAAAGAGACAAAGAACTAATTGAATTTAATGAACAAAAATAATGAAAGAGAGAAAGCGTGAGAAGACATAGAAAATGCGAGAGAGGAAAGAAAGTTTGAACTTTGTACATTGGCACTAAGACAGGAATTCAGAAATAATCCTGAAGTAGCGAGAACACGTGTAGAAGAGCAGACATTTCAAAATGACAAGGTCAGCAACTGAAAGGACTGATCACTGGGAATTGATCCTTAAATCAAAATTTGGCTTTCAAAATCAATTTCAACAAAATAATCCTTGCTGTTTGGAACGAGGTCATGGAGCCTAACCCACCCAGAGCCATTCCACTCCCCTGTTATACTTCATTTACACCTAATTAAAGAACCTAACTATACATCCCTGAACATAGGCACGGCCAACTCAGCTAAACTGCACATCTTTGGCTTGTGGGAGGAAACTCACGCAGACGCAAGAGGAATGTGCAAATCCCACAAAGACAGTTGCCCTAAGCTAGAATCGCACTGGGCTCTGCAATAGTCTGCGACAATTGTGCTAACCACTGAGCCACCATGCCAACCATTCCTTAAAGCATATAACTTGGAGGAAAGAACAGTCCTCACGTGCAAAGGCAGGTATCGGTGAAGATCATCTCAGGATGAAAAGGAAACTCTTGAAAGGGGAATAGTGTTTAAAAGTTCCCGTGTTTACACTGCAACAAAATAGGCCAAAAACTGTCATTGTTGGAGTGTTAGAAAACACAAGGAAGCCACTGAATTTTGCTGAAGCAGTGAGAGAAAGCGCAGTGGAGCGTAGGGAGCTGCACCAGAATATACAAATTGGTGGAAGGTTAGTTAACGAGAGAATGTCTTCCTCATACTGTAGATAGCACATGACTAAAGCTGGTACACAGGCTGCTCGCTGTGCAGTGTCCACTTATCTCTTGCCCAACTGTCACTCACTTCACATTGAAGACGTTGTAAACGTTATACATTACACGGGCTGCACAAATCTGAGTCCAAATATCAGTTGTCCTACATTTTGGACATTGTATTGCTGTAGACGGTAGACACATGCACACTGCTAAATGTCCACATATAAGTCCACATGGTCATGTTATTTGAGATGATTATCCCACTTCCAATTACGTTGGATAGAATTCCCACTTCCACATGTTACCTGTTATTTTAGACAATATTTCCAACTTAAAGTCTTCCTTGAAATTTAAGAGTATTCCCATTTCTTGATGTTGCCTTTATTTTGGACTTTCCTGCAAAAATCAATAAGTCCTGTATTCCTGTGTTAGACAGTATTCACACCTCTAATATTTTGCACAGTATTCCCACTTCCATGCGTTATTTTGCCGATAATTGCAACTTCCACATGTCTCTGTTACTGTGGAGGTATTGAAACATTCACGTTTTCCTTTTTAATATTCGAAGGTATTCCCACTTCCATGCGTGCCTGATATTTTAGGATGTATTCCCACATATTCATAATGCATTCTTCCTGTTGTTTTTGGAAGTATCCCAATCACCTCACGTTCTTTTCGTTTCATATGGTGTTCTGACATCCACATTTTCCTTTTATTGAATATAGTTAACCCCATTCCACATATTCACATATTGTGCAATATGATCTTCGATATGTCCCAGTTATTTTGGACAATATGCCCAGTTCAACACATTCCTTTTATTTTATATAGTATTTCCACTTCCGTATGTTTCCTGCTATTTGAGATAGTATTCCCACTTGCACAGGACTAAATTATATTAGGCAATATTCCATTGTTGATACATCCCTACAATTTGGTACAGTATTACCACTTCCATATGTTCTCTGCTCGTTTATGCAGTATTCGCATTTCCATATCTTCCCTGTCATTTTAGACGGTATTTCCACTTCCTCATGATCCTGTGCTGTTTGACTCTGTCAGATAGAGATTTTAAAGCAGAATCTTGAGACCTGTGTGCAGCAGCCTAATTCCTCTTTATTCTGAGCTCCTTACACATGTAGCGTCGCAGAAGATAGTGGTGACAGACTCCATGTCGCCACCCTTCCCATGAAGTACTGGACATTTACACATTCCATGATAAAATGAGTCTATGCAACATTCCATTCGGTACTTCCTAACTGCCGCCACACTGTTATTAACCTCTACAGACATTTACTAGCTGCATCATACCGAGCGGGTGTTGTCTGTTACTTACTGTTATTAACCTCTACAGACATTTACTAGCTGCATAATACTGAGCGGGTGTTGTCTGTTACTTTGTGAAGCTGTGATTGCTTATTTTCTCAAGGTCATAGTGATTCCGAAATGTTTTGCAATTTACAATGCTATCTGTCATCCCAGTTATCTTTTCCTGAGGTTAACTGTTTATACCACTCATTGCAGTCGTTCTATCATTAGTGTTGTTATCCACCAGGCCAGATTCCAAAAAGCAATTCAAGAAAGTATGTCAGTCCTTAATGTTGCTCGTGGTTTTAAGCAGGTGTAAAGTGAATATTCCAGGAGAGAATCAGCTGGTCAAATCCCTACCTGTCGAACAAAAGATAATGTATTTACAAGATTACTGAAAGTAACTGAAAGAACCGAAAACAGAACGCCGAATAACGTATCCTAAGTTAATAATGCTGTTCCAGATACCTGCACCAATCCACATAAACACCCCTTGACACAAAAGATAAAATCAAACATGCTCTTCCGGAGTAGAAGTGAAAGAGATCAGCATGGACCTGCATTCTGGGTCCAGCAGCCTTTCTTCACACTACTGCTAAAACCAAACCAAACCAGAGAAAGCTGAGCTGTGAGAACTGGTCACGCCCCTTTCATTGTACAAGTGTTTTTATTTGAACTTGAAAACTTTCTGGCTTATGCAGTATCTGTTAGCTATAAACAAATTGGCCCTAAAACCTTTCACTCTTCAGATTTTTCAGTGTCTGTCATTTACAAACACTCTGGAAATAGAAATGGAAAGGGCAGCATACATTATGAAAGGAACAGATTGATCAAACGCTCCCCACTTTAAAAAAAATGAACCATCAATATCCAAGGATTCCATCGTTTAAAAACCCTTCACAATTTGTTGGCTCTTTAGCACACATATCTATTACATTGGCTACAAACATGCAGACATGCACAACTACGTTCGGTTTCAGTCTGTTGTACTCCTGCCAACGAATGTCTCTGTTTCCCATTATAGTCTTGACAATGCGTTGGCAATCATGTCTTCTTGTCCTATCACATGTCCAATTTTCAAATTGAATAGCTGTAACAATAAGGTCCATCTAAACAGTCTCCCAAATTTCAATGGGTTATGATCAATCTTAGATGCGTCACTGGTAACATAAACATTAATATGTTATCATGCCAGCACCAAGATCAAAGACTGCTTCTCAAAAGTCGAGTCTTTCTGCTGATGAATGTTCAACTCCCTGTTAAAATTCATGACAGGTCTTTCTATCTTCTCCTCATCTTCTTGCAACAGCACTGCACCGACAACCAGATCATTTGCATCGATAGCCACCTTGAATGATTTTGCATAATCGGTGTGGGGAATGCCAGGGCACAGCTTAACACAGCCATCAGCCTGTCAAATGCCTTCTGACAGTTCACTGCCCACTGAAATCTTTTGCCTTTCTTCAGCAATTCAGTGAGTGAAGCAGCCACATTGATAAAAATTGGTAGAAATTCAGTGCTCTTTTTGTCGATGTTATGGGAAACCGCCCAATTTTCTTTGTTGTTACATCCTATGGGGGTATTTTTTCGAGTCCAATACATGGTCCAGGAAGGCGACTTAGGCTTTGACAAATTCACCTTTAACCAGGTTTTTCACGAAGCCTCCCTTCAAAAGTAGATCAAACATAGCTGATTAGTGTTGTAAATGTTCCTCCATGTGTGTAAACGACACAGTTGAATACTGCAACAATGACCATATTGTTTAGGCTCTGAAGTGTGGCTGGCGCATTTTTCCTATGAAATGTCACGACTTTAAACTGATACGATCCATTCGGTTTTGTGAAAGCCGAAGTTGCCTTCACTCTTTCTGACAAAGGTGCCTGCCAATATTATCGGCCTTCTCAACACAGTCTTACAAATGCAGATTCGGATGTGCATAAGTTTTTTGTAACTGCATTGACTGTATGACATAACCATTGAGTACCATCTGCATTTGGCAGAATTACTGTGGGCGAGATCCAGTCGCTGTAACTCATTTCACTTATGTCATCTTTTAAACCTGTGTGAACTTTAAAGGGTTACACCGGTAAGAATGTTGCTTAATCGGAATATTGTCTCCGATATCTACATCATGTCTAATTAAGTTGGTAAATCCAAGCTTATCTCCACTTATCGCCCGATGTAAGAGTAATCACTCTTTCAGGTTATTTAGACTTTCCTCTGAAAGGTAGCACAGTAAATTATCCAATTTTTTTCAACCTCCTCATTGTCCAATTTAAGTTGAGGAATGCCCAATTCAAAATTCTTTGAGGGTAAGTGAGGACTACGGGTGCTGGGGCTCATGGTCAACAGTGTAGTGCTGGAAAGGCACAGCTGGTCAGGCAGCATTCGAGGAGCAGGAAAATCGACGTTTTGGGCTTAAACTGCTGAATGTTTCCTGATGAAGGTCTTATGGCTGAAAAGTCAATTCTCCTACTCCTCTGATGCTGCCTGACCTGCTATGTTTTTACATCACAACAATCTAGACTCAGAATTCTCGGAACTATGTTTGTAATTAATATCCTCTTGCTTTCCTTTCCTGTCGAAATACCTTTTGAGCCTTTACACATGACACACTCTGTGAAATTTCTCTTTCTGTGTGGGGTCCCTATAAAGTAGTGAACCTCATTCAATTTCCTTTCGACTTGGCAAAGTCTATTAAACCTTGCTTTTTAAAGGTTCACGTATTAATGGAAACAACAGTAATACCTTATCCACGATAGCAAACCCATGAACCTTTGGTTTCTTGTCTGTTTCCTTTTTCATTGTGTGCTATGATACCTTTAAATAACATTTAGCTAACTCCCTAGCTCTAGTTATTCGTTCTCTAAAACTTACACATAGTCTAGATATGTGGATTCTGAATTCTCACTTATCAATTTCTACTTAAATAAGTTTAACAGTCCTCTCACTCCATAACCAAAAATGCATTCTTATGGACTGGATTTGGACAATTTATTTGACACATCTTTAGAAAATAGAACATAGAAAAATACAGCGCAGTACAGGCCCTTCGGCCCTCGATGTTGCGCGGACCGAAGCCTACCTAACCTACACTAGCCCAATAACCTCCATATGCTTATCCAATGCCCACTTAAATGACCATAAGGAGGGAGAGTCCACCACTGTTACTGGCAGGGCATTCCATGAACTCACAACCCGCTGAGTAAAGAACCTACCCCTAACATTTGTCCTATACCAACCTCCCCTTAATTTAAAGCTGTGTCTCCTACTAACAGCTGACTCAATTAGCGGAAAAAGGTTCTCACTGTCAACCCTATCTAAACCCGTAAACATCTGGTACACCTCTATCAAATCTCCCCTAAGCCTTCTTTTCTCCAATGAGAACAGCCCCAAGTGCCTCAGCCTTTCCTCATACGATCATCCTACCAAGCCAGGCAACATCCTGGTAAACCTCCTCTGCACCCGTTCCAATGCCTCCACATCGTTCCTATAGTATGGCGATCAAAACGGCACACAATACTCCAGATGAGGCCGCACCTGAGTCTTATACAACTGCAACATGACCTCAGGACTCCGGAACTCAATTCCTCTACCAATAAGGCCCAGTACGCCATATGCCTTCCTCACAGCACTATTTACCTGGGTGGCAACTTTCAGAGATCTGTGTACATGGACACCAAGGTCCCTCTGCTCATCCACACTACCAAGTAGCCTACCATTAGCCCAGTAATCCATCTTCTTGTTACTCCTACCGAAGTGGATGACTTCACACTTAGCTACATTGAACTCCATTTGCCACCTTTCTGCCCAGCTCTGCAACTTATATATATATCCTGCTGTAACCTGCCACATCCTTCTTCGGTGTCCAAAACTCCACCGACTTTCGTATCATCCGCAAACTTGCTCACCCAGCCTTCAAGCCCCTCCTTTAGGTCATTTATAAAAATGACAAACAGCAATGGTCCCAAAACAGATCCTTGTGGAACATCGCTAGTAACTGCACTTCAAGATGAACCTATACCATCAACTACCAACCTCTGTCTCCTTCCAGCCAGCCAATTCCTAATCCAAACCTCTAATGCACCCTCAATGCTATACCTCCGTAATTTTTGCAGTAGCCTATCATGGGGTACCTTATCGAACGCCTTGCTGAAATCCATATACACTACACTGACTGCTTTACCCTCATCCACTTCCTTGGTCACCTTCTCAAAGAACTCAATAAGGTTTGTGAGGCACGACCTGCCCTTCACAAAACCATGTTGACTATCCTTGATCACATTATTCCTATCCAGATGTTCATAAATCCTATCCCTTGCAATTCTTTCGAAGACTTTACCCACAACAGAAGTGAGACTCACTGGCCTATAGTTACTAGGGCTATCCCTACTCTCCTTCTTGAACAAGGGGACCACATTCGCTATCCTCCAGTCTTCTACTATTCCTGTAGACAACGACGACATAAAAATCAAGGCCAATGGCTCCGCTATCTCCTCCCTAGCTTCCCAGAGGATCCTAGGATAAATGCCGTCAGGCCCAGGGGACTTACCTATTTTCACCCTTTCCAGTATTCCCCAGACCTCTTCTCTACATACCTCAAAGCCATCTATTCTGATCACTTGTAACTCAATATTCACATCAGCAACAATGTCCTGTTCCTGAGTGAATGCTGATGAAAAGTATTGATTTAGTGTCTCTCCAATCTCCTCCGCCTCCACGCACAACTTCCCACTACTATCCTTGACTGGACCGATACCTACCCTAGTCATCCTTTTATTCCTGACATACCTATAGAAAGCCTTTGGGTTTTACCTAATCCTACCAACTAAGGACTTTTTATGTCCCCTTCTTGCTGCTCTTAGCTCTCTCTTTAGATCCTTCCTGGCTACCATATAACTCTCAATCGCCCCAGCTGAACCTTCACGCTTCATCTTTGCATAGGCCGCCCTCTTGCTTTTCACATGCGACTCCAATTCCTTATTAAACCACGGCTCCCTCACAAGACCCTTTCCTCACTGCCTGACTGGTACATACTCATCAAGGACACCCAATGACTGCTCCTTGAACAAGCTCCACATATCATTTGTGTCCTTCCCTTGAAGCCTATTTTTCCAATCCACGCATCCTAAGTCATGCCTCACCGCATTATAATTTCCCTGCCCCCATCTATAACTCCTGCCCTGCATTGCACACTTATCCCTCTCCATCACTAGAGTAAAAGTCACCGAGTTGTGGTCACTGTCCCCGAAGTGCTCACCTACCTCCAAGTCTAACACCTAGCCTGGTTCATTACCTAGAACTAAATCCAGTATAGCCTCACCTTGTGTTGGCCTGTCTACATATTGTGTCAGGAAACCCTCCTGTACACATTGGACAAACTCCGACCCATCTAACGAACTCGCGCTATAGCTTTCCCAGTCAATATCTGGGAAGTTAAAGTCCCCCATAACAACCACTCCACGACTTTCACTCTTCTCCTGAATCATCCTCGCAATACTTTCCTCTATGTCTCTCGGACTATCAGGAGGCCTGTAGAAAACTCCTAACAGGGTGACCTCACCTTTCCTATTCCTAACCTCAGCCCAAACTACCTCAGATGGCAAGTCTTCCTCCATCGTCCTTTCCACCGCTGTAATACTATCCTTGACAAGTAATACCAAACCTCCCCCTCTTTTACCCCCTCCTCTGACCCTACTAAAACATTTAAACCCTGAAACCTGCAACAGCTATTCCTGTCCCTGTTCTACCCACGTCTCTGTAATGGCCACAACATCGAAGTCCCAGGTACCAATCCACGCTGCAAGTCCACCTACCTTATTTCTTATACGTCTGGCATTAAAGTATACACACTTCAAGCCACCTTCCTGTTTACAGGCACCCTCCTTCGAGATCGATGCCATGTTCCTAACCTCCCTACACTCAAGGTCCTGTACCCTAAAGCTACAGTCCAGGTTCCCATGCCCCTGCAGAGTTAGTTTAAACCCTCCCAAAGAGCACTAGCAAACCTCCCCCCCGAGGAAACTGGTGCCCCTCAGGTTCAGGTGGAGACCATCCTGTTTATAGAGGTCCCACCTTCCCCAGAAAGAACCCCAGTTATCCAGAAACCGGAATCCCTCCCTCCAGCACCATCCCTGTAGCCATGCATTTAACTGCTCTCTCTCCCTATTCCTTGACTCTCTATCACGTGGCACGGGTAACAAACCAGAGACAACAACTCTGTTCGTTCTAGCTCTGAGCTTCCATCCTAGCTCCTTGAAAGCCTTCCTAACATCTTCACCCCTCTTCCTACCTATGTCGTTGGTGCCAACATGGACCACGACCTGGGGCTGCTCACCCCCCCACTTAAGGACCCAGAAAACATGATCAGAGACATCACGTACCCTTGCACCTGGGAGGCTAACACACCAATCATGAGTCTGTCGCCCCCGCAAAGCCGCCTATCTGTGCCCCTCACTATTGAGTCCCCAATAACTATCGCTTTACCTGTCTCCACCCTTCCCCTCTGAGCAACGGGGACAGGCTCCGTGCCAGAGGCCTGAACCTCGTTGCTTACCCCTGGTAAGTCATCACCGCAACAAGTATCCAAAACGGTATACTTGTTCTTGAGGGAAATGACCGCAGGGGGTCCCTGCACTGCCTGCTTCCTCTCACTCCTCCTCACTGTCACCCATCTCTCTATAACTTTCGGAGGAACTACTTCCCTAAAGCTCTGATCTATGACCTCCTCTGCCTCCCGAATGATCCGCAGTTCATCCAACTCCAGCTCCAGTTCCCTAACACGGTGTTGGAGGAGCGGGAGTTCGGTGCACTTCCTGCAGATGTACTTGGATGGGACACTAATGGTGTCCCTCACCTCAAATATCATGCAGGGGGAGCATTGCTCTCCTTACACTGCCATCCCTGCTAGCTCCCTTATCACAAAGTAAAAAAGAAGACACGCTTACCTGATATGCCATTGGTCTTTCAGGTTGGAGGTGGTCGTTGGGTGGGAGGGTCTCGGGTTGAGAAAACACTGACTTATATAGCTGGACGGAAATAAAAATCAGAAGTGCCTCCTTTCCCAGAAACCTCTGCTCTCTGACTTCAAATATAAAAGCTCAAATCAACGACTCACCGCTCCCACCCTTGGAGTTGCTGCAGCCGCTGATAAACAGAAATGGAGGACTCCCGCGCTCGAGGAAAGTTTTTAAAGTTTCAAATCAGTGACTCACCGCGCCCGGCCGGACCCTGGTCCAAGCCCCCGTCCTCCGAGTTCCTGCAGCCGCTGATAAACAGAAAGTTTAATTTCTGTCCTCTGTTTAACTGGACATGCTAATTTCTCTGTTCGTGTTTTGACTGGATTTCTTGTGGTAATTATTGTAGGAATTCGAAATAAACGCTCAGATACTTTTGCCCTGAAACACCTGCCTGCTGCCTTCTTCAATTCACATTCCGTAAATCCAGTGTCTAGATCCAGGGATCTCGGGGCAAATCGAGCCACCTAAAAAGAAAATCAGATCAATGATTGTAAATCGGAACACTACAAACCCGTGCCTGCTTCCACCTCAAAGAACTACTGTAGCACATACATGGAAATACTAATCTAGCAAGTCCTCCCACCCCCACCCCAGCCACACACCATCCTGACCTGGAAAGTTATTGTCATTCTAATGGCATTGGGGGTCTACCTAGCACACGGACTACAGCATTAGAAGGTTTCCTCATACTGACCAATCCAATGGATTTTAAGACGACGAGTCTCACACTGTTGAGCGGGAGATTTACCCTGTCTCTGAACTTGTGCTGTAACTGTATTGGGAGTGGACACTGAAGCAGGAGCTTTACCTTGAGTTTAAAAAAGTAGAGGAGGGGTTCATTTTCTAGCAGGTACAAACTAAGACAACATTTCTCTATATGAATGAGCAATATGTTGTGTTGATCAAAGCACTGTGGAATTAATTACAAGCAGAAGAATTCTGACTGAACGCAACACGGGGAGCCAAAGCATGGTTGCTATTTGACTGCAGGAACCATTAGAACTTGGACATGATGAGGGTTAGATGTCAATATGTACAATGTTCGCCCCCGACCCCACTTCCACTGGCAGAGCACTCTTTCTTGATATTGTTCAGGAGAAGCATAACTGGATATTGATCACATCGCTGCTCTCCATCTCACTGTCTTCGAGGTGTGCTGCTCTCCAACAGTTTAACACCGTCAATGTTGTAGTGGAACCAACCTCTCCTTGTCAGCCTCCATCAGTGTCTTCAGTCGCTCTGTCTGTGTCAGAACAGTAAGAGAACAGACTCACAAACAGATCTCTGATTGACGGGTTTACATACAAAACATCACAAACTGGGAAGAGAATTACAGACTGCACTCCAATTGAAGGGTTTATATGTAAAACAACAGACTGAGGGGTGAGTTGCACATTGAACGCTGATCGAGGGGTTAACATGTAAAATAACAGAGACCGGAGAGCGAGTTACACACTACATTGTGATCAAAAACACAACATTCCAGCAATTCAGTTGCAAACAGCACTCTATTCGAAGGATTTGCGCATAAAGACAAAATAGATGAGCGAGAATAATATACTATATAGTGATGGATGTCGTTATATAGAAAAGCTAAAGAAATGTAGATTCTGGAAAAGAGATTCAAAAATAAGAATTGCTGGAAAAGCTCAACAGGCCTGGCATCAGCTGCGCAAAGAAGACAGACTTAACGTTTTGGGTCCAGTTCTGTCGCCGGCTCTTGGATCTGAAATGCTGACTCTGCTTCCTCTTCACAGACGCTGCCAGACCTGCTAAGAGTTTCCAGCAACTTGTGTTTTTCAAACATATACTGAAGTGTGCGATGCAGATTGTAAGTTGATCAGGGATTAAATAGTTAGAAAAAGTACTGCTTACTTAACTCCGATTGAGGAATTTATCATTAAAGCTGCAGAGAAGGTGAGCACTACATTAATTAACGGATTGATGTTGTAAACAACAGGGTGGCAAGAGCTAGACTCGGTTATGATAAAGGAATTTACATCTAATACCTCTTCTGCAGGGAAGTCTGCTACAGTCTGCTGTGTTTGGAGAGAGAGTTACACACCATAGTCTGTTCTAGTGTTTTATATGTGAAACAACACAGACTGGGGAGTGAGATATATGCTGCACTCTGATCAATGGTTTTAAATATAAAACGAACTAGGCTGAGGTGAGAGTTATACACAATACTCTGATTGAGAGGTTGACATGTAAATCAACACAGGCTGGGCAGAGTGATCCAGATTGCACTCTAATCCAGGGGTTTTCACGTAAACAAAACACAGACTGGGAAGTGGGTTACACCATGAAAGAAGCTCGAAGAGCTTATCTGGAAACAAAACATTACAGCAAGTAAGTTATACTTTGCACGGTATTTGCAGGGTTCATACGTATGTCAGCATAGACTCGGGCAGGCCGCATTGTGTTTGACGAAGTTATACAAAACAACCAAAGATCTGCAGATGCTGAAATCAGAACCACCTGTGGAACGAAAACAGATTTAACATTTCGTGTCCAGTCCTGAAAGAGGGTCACTGGGCACGAACTGTAAACTGTTTTTATTTCCTATAGATGATGCCAGACCTGCTAAGCTTTTCCTGAATTTCTGTTTTTATTATTAAGCATATACTGGGGAATTATACTGACATGTGAATTACAGACTGCACTCTGATTTAGGGAACTATATCTAAAACAGTACACTTGGGGAATGAGTTAGAGACTGCACTCCGATCAAGGATTGTTTATATAAGATATATCAAAACTGAGTAGTCTAACACAGCTGCCTCAAATGCGAGCTTTATAGAATAAATAATGCCTGCTCTGTGACAGAAGTGTTTATATCGAACATGTACCAAGATGTTTGCGAAAAAATTCCCCTAATACAGGGATTTCTGGATAAAACAATGTATGTGGTGAGTAGTCAGGTGCACTGATCAAAGAGATTATGTTTTAAACCACATACACTTGCTACTGCGCAACAAACTGTATTCTGAGGTATTTATGGAGAAAACAACACACTCTGTCTGCTTCGACCCTCCCACATAGACTCCGAGCATATCCCTACATGTGTGTCTCTGGCACTGTGAACATCAGTTCAAAATGCTGATTCATTGTTCCACCCCTGAAGTCTCAGGTGAGTTTACTTTAATTCAAGGAGTGCAACAAGTAAGATAGGGATGAGCTTTATGAATAGATGAAATGACAATGTGGTTGCTATTACAGAAATATGGTTGAGTGGGCAGGACGAGCAGCTCAACTTCCTTGGTGTGGATGTTTCAGACGAGAAAGGGAGAGTTGCAAAAGCCATGGGAGCGAAGTGTTACCGATTGACGAGAATTTCACTGTAGTATTAAGAGAGGATATCTTGGATTGCTCATCCAGTGAGACCATATGGCCAGTAATCAGGAATGAAAAAAAAGGTGCAGTCACTGTAATAAGATTATACTGTGAGCCTCCTAGTTGCCAGGTGGAAATAGAGGAACAGATATGGAAACAGATCATGGAGATATGCAAAAAAAAAGTAGCATTGCTGTCGTGGATAATTTTAGTATCACAAATATTCACTGGGACTTCTTTAGATTCAGCCTTTCTAATGGTTAGAATTTGTTTTGTGCATCCAGAAGAGTTTTTGAAACAGTATGGAGGTAGTCAAGCCTGTGAAGGGGCTGTACTGGACAGGTGCTGGGGAATGAGCCTGGTCAGGTGATGGAAGTTTCACTGAGGAAGAATTTTGGGAACAGTGATTATAATTCCGTCCGTTTTAAGGTAGGTATAGATAAGGTTAATGCTACATTCTCGTGTTAAAGCGTACAAGTGGGAGAAGGCTAATTGAGCAGGAACCTCAGAAATTTCTCAAACTGGCAGTTAGGTAGTAAATTCATATCTGAGAGATGTAATCTTTCAAAGTTCCGTTGATCAGAGTTCATGAGTTGCCTGTTCCTTGAGGGTCAAAGAAAAGGCTGGTAAAATTCGGGAACATTGAATAACAAGACATATTGAAAAGTAAGTCAAAAAGCAAAAAAGGAAGCAAATGCAAAATTTAGAAAATTAAAATCGCATAAATCCTTGCAGAGCTCCATAAAAATATTAACAAAAACGAAATTGGTAGGAAAAGATGTTATTAAATAGGCTTCAGGATAATTCAAGATGTTTTCTGCATATATTAGGAGCTAGTGTGGAACGAGCAGAAGAGAAGATCAACTCAAGCACAAGGTAAAGAATTCATACAGGAAGTCAGAGGATGTGGGTGAAGTTCTTGATGAATATTTCGCATTTGTATTTACTAAGGAGAAAAACATTGATGATGGAAGTTTTATGGAGGAGTATGTTGATATTCTGGGGCATGTTAATTTTAAGAATCAAATGGTGTTGGGTTTCTTGAAAGACATTAATTTAGATAAGTTCCCAGCGCCTGATAGAATTCATTGCAGAATACTGAAGGAGGCAACACGGTGATTGATGGAGCATTGACAGAGATTCTTCTATTCCCTTTTAACCACGCAAGTTCACAGATGATTGGGGAATAGCCAATGTTGTTCCTCCATTTTAAGAAGGGCAATAGGCATATGGAGGGTATTATATGTCGGCAAATCATTCATCAATTGTCGAGAAATTGTTGGAGAAGGTTCTTAGACACAGGATTTAAAGAATAAGAATAGACGTTACAGGAAAAAATTGGCTTGTTGCAGTGTCGACCCAAATTGAGATTTTTGAAAAAGTAACAAAGATGATTAGTGAGGATAATGCAGTGAAAGTTGTCTTCATGGTTTTTACGAGCGAATTTGACACCGTCCCTCATGTGAGATTGATCCAAACGCTTAAATCGCAGGAGATCCACAGGGCCGTCGACATTTGGTACCAAATTGATTTGGTTACAAAAGAAAGCACAGCTCTTGGAGGAATGTTATTCAGACTGGAGTTTTGTGACCAGTGTTGTTCCACGCAGGTCAGTGCCACGATCGCCGCACTGACGTAGGCAGGTAAATGAAGGATGAAGTTTAATCTGGACAAGAGCATGGTGATGCATTTTGGGAGATCAAAAGGTAAGAGAAAAGTACACATTTAATATTACGACACTGGGGTACATTGTTGCAGAGAAGGGCATTCTGGTATATGTTCAAAGCGCTATGAAAGTGGGAACACAAGTGCAAAGGTGAGTAAAGATTTCAACAGCTTGTTTCCCTTAATAAGGCAGGAATTTCCGTTTGAAAGGTGTCAAGTCATTTGGCAGCTGAAGAAGTGAGGCCACGTTTAGAGTATTGTGTGCAGTTCTAAACGTCGCAATTTAAGAACTAATTGGGGGCTTTGGTCAGTGTGCAAGACAGGTTTCTCAGGATGCAACCTGAATTGGAGTGGATTAGATTTCAGAAGAGGTTTCCGTAATTGGATTGATTTCACGAAAGCATTGGAGGCTGAAGGACAACCTGAGAGAAATACATAAAATGATTAGATGCATGGATAAGTTTAATAACCGGAGGCTTTTCCCCAAGATGGAAATGCTAAACATTCGCTGGTACAGGTTTCAGGTGACAGGGCTGAAAATGTGTTTCTGGAAAAGCGCAGCAGGTCAGGAAGCATCCAAGGAGCAGGAGAGTCGACGTTTCGGGAATGAGCCCTTCTTCAGGAATGAGGAAAATGTGTCCAGCAGGTTAAGATAAAAGGTAGGGAGGCGGGACTTGGGGGAGGGGCATTGGAAATGCGATAGGTGGAAGGAGGTCAAGGTGAGGGTAATAGGCCTGAGTGCGGGTGGGGGCGGAGAGGTCATGAAAAAGATTGCAGGTTATGAAGGTGGTGCTGAGTTCGAGGGATTTGACTGAGACAAGGTGGGTGGAGGGGAAATGAGAAAACTGGAGAAACCTGAGTTTGTCCCTTGTGGTTGGAGGTTTCCTAGGTGGAAGATGTGGCGCTTTTCCTCCAGCCGTCGTGTTGGTATGATCTGGCGATGGAGGAGTCGAATGACATGACCTTGGTGGAGTGGGAGAGGGAGTTGAAGTGTTAAGCCACGGGGTGATTGGGTTGGTGTCCCAGAGGTGTTCTCTGAAATGTTCCGCAAGTCGGCAGCCTGTTAGCTCGGATCTCCAGCATCTGCAGTCCTCACTTTCTCCTTAAGGTGACAGAGGTAAAGTTTAACGAAGATGAGAGAGAACGTCTTTCTTTTATACACACAGAAAGTGAGAGGTGCATGAATTTGCAACTAGGGGAGTGGGAGAAGCAAATTAAATAGCAATATTTAAGAGGCATTTACAGAGATGTGTCAATAAGCAGAGAGTAGAGGGATATGAACCATGTTCAGGAAGCCGGAATTAGATGACAATAACTTCACAATTGGCACAAACATATCAGGCAGAAGAGCTTGGCGTGGTGCTACACAGCTCTATGTTCTATTACCGCAACATTTACTGGGAGTCTGTGATATTTTGAAATTTAACTGAGGGCTCAGGATTAGTTTATACAAAATAACACATACTGAAGAGTGAGGTGAAAATGTGAATTTGATTGAGACCTTCATATTTGACAGTTGACCCTTATCCAGAACAACAATTTTGTTCCAGACTCCAGCCATCCATCCTACAAAACATATCCAACAGAACGTTATGATCACTCCTTCCAAGTGGCTGCGAGGCAGAAAACATTATTGACACTGATGCCCTGATGTTTGGGTTTTTGCCTTTATGACGCAGGTTTCACCTGCCCCATCCCCACACCCCAGCATCTCACAATGGTAATGACCTGGAATAGGTTTCTCTACACTCCAGATCTGCAGGCACACGTTTTGTCCTAATGGCCAGCGAGGCATGCAGACATCATAAAGCAATCTGAAAACAGAGCACACATTCAAATCGGACAGTGAATGTCTGTGTGCCCACACACAAATGCATGTGCATGCGCGGCTGACTTTGAACACAAAGTTGTTTCCTATCTGACTAGTGTGCGTGCAAGCAAATGTCTCCGTGCATCAGTGTGCGCTCACGTCAGGCACATGACTGGTTTGTGCGAACCACTTACTACAAAAGAGTCCTTTCTGTCCATCGAGACGGTACCATAAAACATACACCACTACCCGCACGAGTCCCACTTTTCCGCACTATGCCCTTTTACTAAAATGTTATGACACTTCAGGTGCCACATCCAACTTTATTTTAAAGTTTGTGAGGTCTGCTGTCTCAGGCAGTGCATTTCAGACCCCTCCCTCTGCGTGAATTTGTTTCCTCACATTCCCTCTCAACTTCATGCCTATCACTTTAGAGTTATCCCCCTTTTATTCCTATTGACCGTTTGAATGAGGAGAATGTAGCTTTGCAATCATCATGTCTGTGTTCCTCATAATGTTAAATGCCTCCATTAGGTTCCCACTCAATCCACACAATCTTGTCCCACCTCACCTCATAGCTCAACCTCACCATCCCATGCTATACATTGATGTGTTTCCGCTCCCATGCGTTCACATCCTTCCTGCAGTGCAGTAAGCAAAATTGCGTCGAGTACTCGAGCTGTAGCTTAATCAGTCCGAGACAAATACAACCTAGCTTTTGCTATTATAAGCTATACCATGACTGCAGTGAGCAAGGTTTGTTCTTAACTGCTCTATGAATGTTTTCACTGATCGAGAGACGTGTACTCCTCGGACCCTTCGGTTCTCTGAGTTTCCATGTGTAATGCCATCCTTTCAGTACATGTGCCTGTTTATAAGGGGACAGCCTCGTGCGAAAGGTTGTCAACAGGTCATTTCAAAACACTTACCAGTCATCGTTCTTGCGAAGCAGCAAGGTGATGATGCGTTTAGTGCTGCTAGAACTGTTTGAACTCTCTCAGCACTGAGCAGAGTGTGGTGTATCACACACCACAGTGAAGGACCTATTCGAGTCTGAGATGAGTTCCTGCACCCACCCACATCCAACCCCCACCAACACAACATATCGAAGTAAAGTCGGCCCGTTTAACTCAGTCCATTTCCCTCCAATCATTTCTCATTCATGCAATTCTCTAAATTCCCGCAGTCAACAAATCCTCTGGACATTCATCCACAAAACAGCTACACTGTGCATAAAGTTTGCCCCATATCATTTTGTACATTTCTCCTGTCCTCTTTTCAATATGTCCCCTTGTCTTAAAAGCCCCCTCCAAAAGGAAAAGACATTTCTCATTCACCTCCTTTCAATATTTGCAGATGATACCAAGTTGGGTGGGAAGGTGAACAGTGACGAGGAAATCCTCCAGCATGATCTGAACAAGCTGGCTGAGTGGGAAAATCAATGGCAGACGCAGATTAACTTGAATAAATGTGAAATTATTCACTTTGGATGCAAAGGTGAAAAGGCAAATTATGATTTCCATGGCTGGAAATTCAGAGAAGACAGTGTGCACCAATCACTGCTGTTAAGCATGCAGGTGCAGCAAGCGATAAGAAAGTCACATGGTATTCTGGCCTTCATTCTATGTGATTTCGAGTACAGGAATAGTGGTGTGTTATTAAAGTTCATGCCACATCTAGATTATTGTGTGCTTTTGCTTTTCGGGCGTGGGGAAAGTGTTAAACTAATGCAGCAGGGAATGGGAACGTGAATTGTAATTCCAGTATGCAGAAGGTTGAGGTCAGGGATCGGTTTACAAGGCTGCGAGAGGGCACCAGCAATCCGGACGTTGGTTTGATATGTGTGTACTTCAATGACAGGGGTATCCGGAATAAGATAGGTGGAGTTGCAGCATGGTTTGGTACCTGGGACTTCAATGTGTTTGACCATTCCAGAGACATGGCTCGAGGAGAGTCAGCAATGGCTTTTGCAGATTCCGTGATTTAGATTTAGATTTTTCAGCAAGAATAGAAAAGATGGCAAAAGAGATGGGGGTCTGGCATTGTGAATCACAGGTAGTATTATAGCAGCTGAGATAATATTTGAGGAATGGTCTACTAACGCAGATTAGACTGGTGTTAGAATAATGAAAGGAGAGGTCACCCTGTTGAGTGTTTTCTATAGGACTCTGAATTGATCCAGGAGAATGAGAGTAACAGGGCAGTTGTTATGGGACTTTGAAGTCCCTAATATTGACTGAGAATAATATAGTTCAAGCAGACGGGTCAGTTTTTGTTCAATGTGTGCAGGAAGGTCTTCTGACTCAGTATGAATACAGACCAACAAGGGACCTTGCCATATTGGATTTGGTACTGGGAATCAATCAACTGTACAGGGGATTCAACCCATCCAGGTGTTAGATTTGGAGGTAGATGAGCATTTTGGCAATAGTGACAATAATTTGGTTATGTTTTTTTAAAAAAGCAATGGGGAGGGATAGTTACACATGCACAGTAAGAATTATAAATGGGGCATGGCAATTATGATGCGATTAGGCAGATTGAGGATCCATAGGGAAGGAAACCGCAGGGCTTGGACACGTTTGATATGTAGAAGCTAATTCAAGGAACAGCGAGCGTGGGTTCTTCATAGCTATATAGCTGCCATGCAAGGAGGAAGTTCTCCTGAGAGGGAGCCATGATTTACTAAAGAATTTGAAGCCGTTGTCAAGAAATGAAGAAGGTTTATGTGGAAGTGAGGCGTGAATTCTCAGTTAGGGGTCTTGAGAGGTATAAGTTAGCCAGAAATTATCTAATAAGAGGACTGAGAAGAGCCAGGAGAGGACATGAGAAGATTTTGGCGGATAGGATCAAGCTCTTCTATAGATTTTTCAGAAATTAAAGAATGACGAGAGTAAAATTCGGGCCAATCCAGGGTAGTAGTGAAAAGTTGTGTATGGAATCTGAGAACAGGGGAAGTGCTTAATGGATATGTTTTGTCAGTATTCATATTGGAAACGGGCAATGTTAGTGAGAATGCTGAGATTCAGGCTACAAGATTAGGTGGGATTGAGATCGTAAAAGAGGAAATTTTAGCAATTTTGAAAGATCTGAATGTAGATAAGACCCCTAGGCTGGATGGGATATATTCTCGAGGTCTATGGGAAGTCCGGGAGGAGATAGCAGAGCCTTTGGCTTTGATCTTTATGTCATCAGTGTCGACAGGAGTAGTGAGGAAGACTGGAGGATTCCCTTGTTTAAGAAGAGGAGACAGTTCAACCCTGGTAATTATAGGCCGGAGAGCCTGACTTTGTTTGTAGGTAAGATGTTGGAAATGTTTATAAGATTAATCAACATCTGGAAATGAATAATTTGATTTGGGATAGTCAACACGGTTTCGTGAAGAGTAGGTTATGTCTCACTAACCTTATTGATTAATTCGAGAAGATGAAAAATAACAGGTGCATGAAGCTAATCCAGTTAATGTGGTGTACATGGACTTCACTAAGATATTTGGAAAGATTCAACACGTTTCACTATTCCACACAATAAGTTTCTGGATAGAAGGCAATATAGCTATTTGGATCAGAAATTCGCTAGTTGATAGAAGACAAAGGATTGTGGTTGATGTGAAATGTTCAACCTGGAGCTCAGTTACCAGTGGTATGCCACAAGGATCTGTTTGGGGCCACTGCTGCTTGTCATTTGTACAAATGATCTGAATGCGGATGTGGAAGAATGGGTTCATAAATTTGAAGAACACAAAAGTTGGCAGAGTTGTGGATAATGCTAAAGGATGTTGTGGGTTAAAAAGGGACGTGCATAAGATGCAGAGATGGGCTGAGAAGTGGCAAATGGAGTTTAATATGGAAAAGTGTGAGATAGTACACTTCAGAAGAAAATAAAAACAGGAATGCAGAGTACTGGGCTAATGGTAATATTCTCAAAAGAGCAACCCAACCAGATCCATTCCCCTACCCTACTGTTCCACATTTACGCCTGACAAATGTACCTAAAATATACACCCCTGAACACTTTAGACAAGTTAGCATGGCAAATTCACGGAGTCTGCACAACTTTGGATTGTGGGAGTAAATTAGATTACTTACAGTGTGGAAACAGGCCCTTCGGCCCAACAAGTCCACACCGATCCGCCGAAGTGCAACGCACCCATACCCTACATATACCCCTTACCTAACACTACGGGCAATTTAGCATGGCCAATTCACCTGACCCGCACATCTTTGGTCTGTGGGAGGAAATCGGAGAACCCGGAGGAAACCCACGCAGACACGGGGAGAACGTGCAAACTCCACACAGTCAGTCGCCTGAGGCAGGAATTGAACCCAGGTCCCTGGCACTGTGAGGCAGCAGTGCTAACCACTGTGCCACCGTGCCGCCCTTAAACTTGAGCGCCTAGAAGGAACTCACGCAGAGACATAGTAAATGTGCATTCTCCACGACAGACAGTCGCCCAATGCTGGAATCAAACGCGAATCCATGGAATTGTAAGGCAGCAGTGCTAACAATTGAGCCACCGTGTCACGCCAAATTTGAATAAATTTACAACCTCATTTCGATTTTCTGTCTTTCTTTGGAAGACATTTCAAATTTCTGTCCAATGTTGCAATTGCTCTTTCAAATGGATGTAAGTGAACAATTTTGCAATAACAGAATGCTCTGGTGGCTTGTTCAGGGACCTTTTTTGGTGCAGCAATATTATTTGCTTAAATAGAGCTCTCTCGTGAGTATAAATACCAGGAGTTTGGGTTCATATTGACTTTGAGCAGACAGCATCACTACTGCCACACCAAAGGTTTTCTGTTGAAGAAGATGATGTACCCATTAATATTTCAGATTGAACGAATTTACTATCCAATTCTGGCAGCTATTGGCGTTATTGGTAACATTTTAAATCTAATAATTTATCCCAATGTGTAATTGCAGTTGGTGCTCTTGTGTATTGATAGGCATTATATGTATTGAATGTACATGTCATATGTTGCTGATTACAATTCTGAAGTGTCCTTATTTTGAACATAAATTATGACTTTTTTACATATAATGCAATTTTTTAAAAAACAAGGAAACTTGGTTAAAATATGCAAGACCTTTATCAGACTTCCTTGGAATATTGTGAACAGTTCTGGATCTGTTATGTGAGGAAAGATAGATTATCATCTCAGACAGTGTTCATTCGACTGATAGCAGGTATGAAGGAGCTGTATCATGAGGAAATGCTGAGTAGGTTGGTCCTGTATTTGTTGGAATTGAAAAGAGTGAGATCAGATCTTAAATAAACTCTCAAGATTCTGAGGGAATTTGAACTGAATTCAATGCGCTTCTCCTTGTGGGTGAGTCAACGACAGAAGGCATGATCTCAGAATCAGGGCTCTCACAGTTCAGTCAGAGGTAAGGGCGAATTTCTTCTCTCAGAAGACCGTTAAAGTTGGGACATTGAATATATTTAAGGATCAGATTTTAAATCAGAAAGCAACCGAGGGTTATGATGAAAGGGCAGTAAAGTTGGAAGGTGAGCTATTGGATCAGTCACATTGATGGACAGAAAGCCTGCTGCTGCTTCTATGTTTTATGACCTATAACTTCAATAAATATGAACAATTTGTAAATTTCATTGATGTGACCCTGAAACATATGATTCATGATTGACTTCACAGTTTTATCGAACTTTTATTTACAATATTTGGCTCCTTCTTTGTTGTTTATTGGAGTTTTTTGTGTTTCATGAAGTGAGATAATCACTTTTACATTCAACGATCTCCCAGCATTGGAAGCAACAGAGAAAATAGTAACAACATGCATTGAGAGATTCATGAATCCCAGCTATGGCAAATTGAAGTATTAAGAGTTTCAAATGTTTTCAGAAAATGTAAAAATGTATATGCCATTGTTGGATAGAAATATGTCTTTGTAATTTAACCCTCACATTAGAAATTGTTATCCTTCACAGATTGACAATGTGAAATTTAAAATATCAAACTTAGTTTGTGAAACATTCAAGGAATTATGTTTGTTGTGCAATTCAAATCATGACATTTTATTTAGATGATTTATCACCTCCTCTGATTGTTCATATTTCGGTTGAGGTTTATCTTGATTCGGTTGGACTTGTTTAATTGACTAGACAATGGTTTTCCAATGGCCAATGTTCTAAAATATTATTACGCTTCATGTTGAAATGAAAACATTGGACAAATGGTCTACAATAGCAATCCTGAAGTTGATAATGCTAACGATACATTTACTTAGAGTTCGAAGCTAAGGTTTGCCCATTTTCTTGCCTTTCTTTCAGTTAATTTAGTGGCGATTGTGATCCTTAATCGAGGAAACTGTGGCCTCTCCAAATGCATTACCCGTTACCTGATGGCGATGTCAGCAGCAGATTTACTACTAGTCATTATTAACATCATACTGAATCGAATTAATAACATTTATTTCCCTCCGACATTCCTATTCATCACCCCTGTGTGTGCTGTGAGAGTTGTCTTGTCGATTGCAGCTCTCGACTGCTCTGTTTGGTACACAGTAGCTTTCACATTTGATCGATTTGTGGCCATTTGTTGCCAGAAGCTAAAACCAAGATATTGTACTGAGAAAACTGCAACTGCGGTGATAGCAATAGTGGCGGTCATCAGCTGTTTGAGGTCTACTGTCTGGTACTTTCTGTATGTTCCAGCAATTATCATTGACAATGTCCCATGGTTTTGTGTTGATAGACCAGACTATTATACATCGTCTTTCTGGGCAGCATGGGAGTGGATCGACAGTATACTAACACCATTACTTCCCATTTTCTTGATTATGGTGTTCAATGGTCTGACTGTCAAGAATATTATAAGAGCCAATCAACTGCGAAGGGGATTCCAATGTCATGGAAGCGGAAAGGGTAATTTCGATCCAGAGATGGAGAATCGAAAGAAATCAATTATTTTGCTTTTTGCCTTGTCTGCTAATTTTATACTTTTGTGGATGACGTATGTTACACATTCACTGAACTGGCAAGTCATCAATTATAATTATTCAGACAAAACCATTAGTGGTCCAGTATATGTTGCTCAGCAATTAGGATTCATGCTCCGTCTTTTGAGCTCGTGCACCAATACCTGCATTTATGCACTAACACAGACTAAATTCCGAACGGAGTTGCAAAACGGGATAAAGTATCCTTTTAATCTCATTATTACATTGTTTAAATAAAAGCACAGAATTGATCTGCCGTGGGAAATGCACTTCAACGACTGCACAGTACTTTCAGTTCAGAAGTCATCCTATCACATCACGGTAAAATTTTGGCCCTGCAGAATGTTGTTGAAATGTGTGACTGCCGTTTCTTCAAGCAATCGAATGGTAATCTGTTTTCATTTCATAAACGTCTTCTCTGCTTCCCGCTGTCCTTTACGTTCTCAAAGACATTGCAATTTCAACCCTCATTTGCATTATGTAGTACTTGACCGTGACCATTATTTGTTGCTTTGTCCTTTCTTCAGTGGTCTTTTCACAGCGAGTTTCCTGAACTTTCCTTTCTGCCTCACAGCAGTACTTTGTTATTTTATCTGAAGCTTGAAACTGTTTACAACACCAATGGTTGAGACTAGATTCTTCTCAATATACTTCAAATGGTTTCCTGTAACAAATTGTGTTAACTTTCCCTCTGCAGGTGAATATTAATGCTTTATTAGGAATTCCACTTTGCTTTGCTTTTTTAAAACAAATTCTTTTCTCTTAAATGAACAAAATAGCCTAACCTTCTATTACACATGATATTTCCATGCCACGTCTGGTTTATAAGGCATGGACTAATTGGAATTATTTTGCTGACTCGTTAGCATACCTCACCAAAATGCCATGGTTTTTCGCTTTTAAGTTTGCTACAATGTGTTGCTGGGAAAGATTCCTTGTCTGTATTTAAGGCTGAGATATTGAGATTCTTGATGAACATGGGAATCAAGGATGAGCAGGACAACATAGGAATGTGAAAGTGAGGAGTGTCTGTTCAGTCATGATCTTATTAAATGGTGGAGCTACCTCGTAGTGAGAAATTGCCTACTCATGCTCCATTTCTTTGGATTCTGGGTTTGTCAGCTCTTCTGCCTCGTTGTTTTATATATAAAAATGAGTTTCCTCCACATTTCTGTGGTTAGAACGGTCATCCATTGTTTTCTTTTAACAACGGGCTCAACTTTATTCCTACATGCAGAAAAAGGGTATGGATGGATGCTTTTAATTTTTTTAAAAATTCATTCATGGTAGACGGGAGTCACTCGCTTATTAACATTTAACCTGAACATTGAGATCATGATCGTGAGCTTAATCCCACCTGTTGTAGGTTAAGGTAAATTGGATTTTCAGTCAACAGCACTGCAGGAACCAAGGGATATTTCCCAGTTATGATGTTGAGTGCTTTGGAAGCGATCTTCCAAGTGATGGCGTTCTTATTTATCCACTGCCCTAGTCTTTTGACATGCAATTGGTTGTTGGTTTGGAAGGTACTGTCGAGGATCATTCGTGGATTTCTGCATTGTATCTTGGAGATGATTCAAACTGCTGCTGTGGAGTGTCACTGGAGCCAATCAATCGAATCTAATGTTCTGCTTGGTGCCAAGTTTTTAAGTGTTCTTGGGCATGCACCCATCCAGGAACATTTTGCAGTAAAATAGCATACCCAATTCTAGAAATGGACGAAATTTCAAATAAATTGAATCAACGAAAGTGAAGGAATAACCATGAATATTCGATGCATTTTGACGGTTCCCATAACGTTGTGGATTTTGTAGTTCTTAATACTGTCCTAAAGAGGAACAAGAAAGTCCAACCAACGATCACATTTACTTTTGGCATATTCCTGCGTCTGTGTGTGTGTGTGTGTCGAGGCAGAGTATGAGGAGGGATGCTGGTTAGATAAGTATGTGGAAGGGGAGATTTGCAGTATCTCTTATCAGGAATATACTCACACAAACAGCAATATGTTGAAATTATAGTTTTTTTCAACTGTTTTGTTTTTGTTACATCAGAAGTATTACAATGAACCTCTTTGTAAAACACTAACGGATGCAAAGAGATCGACAGTTCTGAACAAGTTTCTTTAGCTCATTTGTTCCAACCCCACATCTAATTACTCTCATCCCATTTTCCAGCTAATAGGGAGAGACAAAAGACGGTGAGGTAGAAGAAAAGCTGGGAGAGCTGCTGGGAATGGGACACTGCAGGAAAGGTGCAGAACTAAACAAAGTTACCAACAGCACTTGACAGAATCCCAGGATGTCTCAGTGTTGGACAGACATGTAATGACTTACCAGTGTTGTCACTGGATTAATAGTGGAGACGAGGCAGCCAATTTTCATACGATCAGCTCCCAATGTTAGCAACTATCGTAGGGCTAGTCTAGTCGACGGATAGTCATTGGTTACAGAGCACTGCAGGTGGGCATCTTGAAGTCCTATTCCAAGAAATAATAGCGTTTATGGAGGTTTAGTACCTGGTAGAGATACACCAAAGGGAAATGGTAAAAGGCTGAATTGAAAAATCAAGTTGGTTATCTGTAACCTGCCAAGCAAAGGGGAGCTGGAATCTGACTCAGTTGTGACACACAGTGTTTGAAGTAAGTTGGCAATTGAAAAGGAAAGTCACAGCTGACGCTTTGGGAAATCAGAGGCGATGATGCAGTCATAATCTCCCAGCCTGTTTGAAAGATCCAAATGAATCATTCTCTGCAGAATTGGAGTGAATTTAAAAATACACAGTTGCATCTTTCACTTATGCCAATCATGGCCTCAAAAAGCAACAAGCCATTCGTCATCATGAACAAAACATTGCTGTCATTATAAAGTTGGTATTAATCTTTCTAGGTCTGTATAGACAATGGGGTACATGAAACTAGACTTCTTCACTTAAGGATAGGGGCACTGCCATTGCATATCCAGAGCCCTCAGTAGGTAACTTGTTACTGTTCTGCCTTTGAGAACAACCGAGTTGGAGAGAATCAACTGGTGACTAATCTATCCTCAGGGATACAAGAACAAAATAAAAGCCTGGAAGAGGACACAACCTTGATCATTTTGGACAGTCGATTGATCTGTTGATTATTTGGCTCTAACGCAGTCCTCAATGGCCATGTGGCATTACTCAATGTGTCAGATTTTAAAAAAAGCTTCATTGTTCAACACTAAAGACTGAAAAATATCCAGCATCTCATTGTGTGGTCGGATGTTCAATATACAGGGTTGCTATAGTTGAATGTCCAAATATCAGTTCCTCATACTGTAGATAGCACATGACTAAAGCCAGTACACAGGCTGCTCACTGAGCAGTGTCCACTTATCTCTTGCCCAACTGTCACTCACTTAACATTGTAGATGTTGTAAACGTTATATTATTGTACACAATACACGGGCTGCACGAATCTGAGTCCAAATATCAGTTGTCCTACACATTGCACATTGTATTGATGTAGACGGTAGACACATGCGCACTGTTAAATGTCCACATATAGGTCCACGTGGTCATGTTATTTGAGATGGTATTCCCACTTCCAATTGTTCTCTTTACATTGGACAGTATTCCCACTTCCACATGTTACCTGTTATTTTAGACAATATTCCCAACTTAAAATCTTCCTTGAAATTTAAGAGTATTCCCATTTCTTGATGTTGCCTTTATTTTAGACTATACTCCAAATATCAGTAAGTCCTGTATTCCTGTGTTAGACAGTATTCACACTTCTACTATTTTGCACAGTATTCCCACTTCCATGCGTTATTTTGTGGAGAATTGCAACTTCCAGATGTCTCTGTTACTGTGGAGGTATTGAAACTTTCACGTTTTCCTTTTTAATATTCGCAGGTATTCCCACTTCCATGTGTGCCTGATCTTTTAGGATGTATTCCCACATATTCGTAATGCATTCTTCCTGTTGTTTTTGGGAGTATACCAAGCACCTCACGTTCTTTTCATTTCATATGGTGTTCTGACATCGATATTTTCCTTTTATTCAATACAGTTAACCCCGTTCCACACATTCACATATCGTGCAATATGATCTTCGATATGTCCCAGTTATTTTAGACAATACGACCAGTTCAACACATTCCTTGCATTTTAACTAATATTTCCACTTCGATATGTTTCCTTCTATTTGAGATAGTGTTCCCACTTGCACACGACCATATTATTTTCGGCAATATTCCATTCTTGATACATCCCTGCAATTTGGGACAGTATTGCCACTTCCATATGTTCCTTACGAGTTTATGCAGTATTCGCATTTCCATATATTCCCTGTCATTTTGGACGGTATTTCCACTTCGTCATGCTCCTGTGCTCTTTGACTCTGTCAGACAGAGATTTCAAAGTAGAATCTTGAGACCTGTTGCAGCAGCATCAGTCCTCCTGATTCTGAGCTTCTTACCCATGCAGCATCGAAGAAGATAATGGTGACAGATTTCAGGTCGCCACCCTTTCTATGAAGTACTGGACATTTACACATCCCATAATACAATTCAACATTCCATTCGGTACTTCCTAACTGCCACCTCACTGTTATTAACCTCGACAGATATTTACGAGCTGCATCATACTGAGCGGGTGTTGTCTGTTACTTTGTGAAGCTGTGATTGCTTATTTTCTCAAGGTCATAGTGACTCCGAAATGTTTTGCAATTTACAATGGTATCTGTCATCCCAGTTATCTTTTCCTGAGGTTAACTGTTTATACCACTCATTGCTCTCGTTCTATTCTTAGTGTTGTTATAGACCAGGCCAGATTCATAAAGGCAATTCAAGAAAGTAGGTCAGACCCTAATGTTGCTCACGCTTTTAAGCAGGTGTAAAGTGAGCATTCCAGGAGAGAATACTAGTGTTACGAGAATACTAGAGAATTCCTAGTGTTAGGTAAGGGGTAAATGTAGGGGTACGGGTGGGTTTCGCTTCGGCGGGTCGGTGTGGACTTGTTGGGCCGAAGGGCCTGTTTCCACACTGTAAATCTAATCTAATCAGAATCAGCTGGTCAATCCCCTTACTGACGATCAAAAGATAATTTATTTAAAAGATTACTGAAAGTAACAGAAAGAACAGAAAACAGAACGCCAAATAATGTATCCTAATTAAATGATGCTATTCCAGATACCTGCACCAATCCACATAAACACCCCTTGGCACAGAAGATAAAATCAAACATGCTCTTCCAGAATAGAAGTCAAAAGGATCAGCATGGACCTGCATTCTGGGACCAGCAGCCTTTCTTCACACTACTGCTAAAACCAAACCAAACCAAATCAGAGAGAGCTGAGCTGTGAGAACTGGTCACTCCCCTTCCATTGTACAAGTGTTTTTTTAACTGGAAAATCTTCTGGCTGATGCAGTATCTGTAAGCTATAAACAACTTGGCCTTTCACTCTTAAGATTTTTCAGTGTCTGTCATTTGCAACCACTCTGAAAAATAAATGGAAAGGGCAGCATACATCATTAAAGGAACAGATTCGTCACACCCTCCCCACTTAAAAAAATGAACCATCAATATCCAAGGATTCCATTGTTTTAAAACCCTTTATAATTTGTTGGCTCTTTAGCACACATACCTATTACATTGGCTATAAACATGCAGACATGCACAACTACATTCGGTTTCAGTCTGTTGTACTCCTGCCACCGAATGTCTCTATTTCCCATTATAGTCTTGACCATGCGTTGGCAATCATGTTTTCTTGTCCTACCACAAGCGAAAGACTCAAGTTGAATAGCTGTAACAATAAGCTCCATCTAAACAGTCTCCCAAATTTCAATGGATTATGATCAGTGCCTATGATTGTCTCAGATGCATCACAGGTAACATAAACATTGATATGTTATCATGCCAATACCAAGCTCAAAGACTGCTTCTCAAAATTCGAGTCTTTCTGCTGATGAATGTTTAATTCCATATAGAAATGCCTGACAGGTCTTTCTATCTTCTCCCCATCTTCTTGCAACAGCACAGCACCGACAACCAGATCATTTGCATCGATAGCCATCTTGACTGGTTTTGCATAATCGGTGTGGAGAATGCCGGGGCACAGCTTAACACAGCCATCAGCGTCTCAAATGCCTTCTGGCAGTTCACTGTCCACTGAAATCTTTTGCTTTTCTTTAGCAACTCAGTGAGTGAAGCAGCCACATTGGTAAAATTTGGTACAAACTTACCATAAACTCCAGTGTGCTTTTTGCCGATGTTATGTGAAACTGCCCAATTTTCTTTGTTGTTGCATCCTATGGGGGTATTTTTCCGAGTCCAATACATGGTCCAGGAAGGCGACTTGGGTTTTGACAAATTCACTTTTAACCAGGTTTTTAACCAAGCCCCCCTTCCAAAGTAGATTAAACATATCTGATAAGTGTTGTAAATGTTCCTCCCATGTGTGGAAACGACACAGTTGAGTACTGTAACAATGACCATATTGGTTAGTCTCTGAAATGTGGCTGGTGCATTTTTCCTATGAAATTTCACGACTTTAAACTGATACAATCCATTCGGTGTTGTGAAAACCGAAGTTGCCTTCACTCTTTCTGACAAAGGTGTCTGCCAGTATTATCTGACGAATTCCAACTTAGTCAGATAAGTTGCTTGGCACGCCTTCTCAACACAGTCTTCCAAATACAGATTCGGATATACATAATTTTTTTTTGAAACTGCATTGATTGTATGACAGTTCACACATAACCATTGAGTCCCATCTGATTTTGGCAGAATTACTGTGGCTGAGATCCAGTCGCTGTTTCTCATTTCAAATATGTCATCTTTTAAACCTGTGTGAACTTTAGAGGGTTACACCGATAAGGATGTTGCTTAATTGGAATAGTGTCTCCGATATGTACATCATGCATAATTAAGTTAGTAAGTCCAAGCTTATCTCCACTTATCGCCCGATGTAAGAGTAATCACTCCTTCAGTTCATTTAGACTTTCCTCTGGAAGGAAGCACAGTAAATTATACAATTTTTTTCAACCTCCTCATTGTCCAATTTAAGTTGAGGAATGCGCAACTCAAAATTCTTTGAGGGAAATTGAGGACTATGAGTGCAAGGGCTCATGGTCAAGAGTGCAGTGCTGGAAAGGCAGAGCAGGTCAGGCAGCATTCAAGGAGCAGGAAAATCGACGTTTAGGGCTTAAACTGCTGAATGTTTCCTGATGAAGGGCTTACGCCTGAAAAGTCAATTCTCCTACATCTCTGATGCTGCCTGAGTGCTGTGTTTTTTTCAGCATGACAATCAAGACTCAGAATGCTCGGAACTTAGTTCTTCCCATTATGTTGTAATCAATAACACATTCTCCTCTTGCTTTCGTTCCCTGTCGAAATACCTTTTGAGCCTTTTCACATGACACACTCTGTGAAATTTCTCTTTCTGTGTGGAGTCCCTATCAAGTAGTAAACCGCATTCAATTTCCTTTCGACTTGGCAAAGTCGATTTAGCTTTGCTTTTAAAGGTTCAGGTATCACTGGAAGTAACAGTAATACCTTATCCCCGAAAGCAAAAGCACGAACGTTTGGTCTCTTGTCTGCTTCTTCTTTTATTGTATGCTATGATACCTTTAAATGCCATCTCGCTAACTCTCTAGCTCCAGTTAATCGTTCTCTAAAAACTTACACATAGTCTAGGTATGTGGATTCTGAATTCCCACTTACCAATGTCTCCTTAAACAAGTTTAACAGTCCTCTCACTACATGCCCAAAAATGCATTCAAATGGACTGGATTTGGACAATTCATTTGAAACATCTTTGATCGCAAAAAAGCACAAACAGAATTCCCTTCTCCGAATCATCTTGATTGTCTTGAGTATACGCCCTCAACGTGGTCTTTAGTGTCAGATGCCACCTTTCTAACACTCGCTGCGATTTGATGGTGCTCAGTAGATTTGAATTGTTTAATTCCTAAGCTGCCATAACTTCCTTCAATAATGTTGATGTGAATTTTGACCTGTGAACTGATTGTATCTCTGTCAGTACTCCGTATCTATTCAAATAAAATTGAGTAATTCCTCCACATCCTTTTTTCTTGTGGCATTGCGTAATGGAACGGCCTCTGGATTCTCGTCCATACATCCATTATTGCTAACAATAACTAATTCCCACTTTTTATTTGTTGTTTCATTCCTTAGCTGTCATAATTTCCTTCAAGAACGTTGATGTGAATTTTGACCTGTGAATTGATTGTATCTCTGTCAGTAATCCATACCTATTAAAATAAAATTGAGTAATTCCTCCACATCCTGTGGTATTGCGTAATGGAACGGCCTCTGGATTGTCGTCCATACATACATTTTGCTAACAACAACTAATTCCCACATTTTATTTGAAGTATGAGATCTACGCAATCAATTGTGACACTTGTAAAAGGTTCCTCAAAAGCAGGAATAGGTATTAATTGTGCATGTTTTATTAACATATGACATGTCTGGCAAAATTCAATACATACTTGTGCAGTCCAGAAATGTAAAAATGTTCCTGTATTTTAGTTTGTATTTTCCTCACTCATAATGATGCCCAAGTTTGTGCGCCACTTGCAACACCCCCTTACTACATCCCACTGGCAATACGATTTGATGAACTTCTATCGATTTTTCATTTGTCTGAATATGTCATGGTCTCCAATACCTCATTAAGACGTAATTTTTTCAGTTCAAAACATTCGGAGATATACTTAGATCCATTTTCTGTGTATTTGTTGTGATACAATTGTTTCAAGTTTCATCATTCTGCTGTAACTCAGATAATGTGAGCCAAAGATGTCTGCACTGTCATATATCTGCTACTGCTTTGCCTCCACCATCTGATCAAATAGGGCCTCTGCCAATTCCACTTCGACTTTCTTACCTGTACTCTTTGATCTCTCCTGTTTTGTGACCTCGTTACCACACAGTCCAGGGTATGTGTGGTAACAGTTCAGTTGCCTGAGTTTCTGCTTGCTTTTTAACCACAGTAGGAAGCACTCCTCCTGGTGAATCAGCTATTTAGTTATCAAGGACAGCTTTCTTTTCTGGATTTGAGAGTTTGCCCAATACTCCCACCACGAATTCTCCACTCTTCTCTGGACACTCAAACCTCACTTTAAATAATCAAGCGCTTTTTATCTCATTGCTAATTCCTGTTACCAGTAACTTTTCTGGGAACCTTTCTTAGAAGTACATATCTTCCCATGTTCCAGCATCACAGACTGAGAGGATGCTGTGTCTCTTAATATTTTAACCTCTTTACCTGTTGTTCCAGGTTTCTGCGAATAAAATTGACCTTCGCAGTTATATGGTTTAAGAAGATCTGGCACTTCCTCCTCAATCAAACTCCGACTAGCTTGTATATCGTGGGTGCAGCTTTTTAGCCTCCACTATACTTTCTGTTACCACTCCAACAAAATTCACTGGCTTATCCTTTTTTTCCTATATCTGGCTCCCCAGTGCTTCTTAGAACCCACTGACACTGATTTCATGTGGCCTACTTTGTTTCAGTGAAAACACCTGAGCTTTTTAACATCTCTGTTCCTTTCAAGGGTTTCTTTTTTATCCTGTGGCAGGTTATCCTTATGACACTCACTGAGATCCAGCTTTGTCTTTCCACGTGAGGATTTCTTTTCTCCTTCATGGATTAAAATTGATTCTTGAAGAAAACTTCGCTTTGAGAAGCCAATTATAATCATCTGCCATTTCAGCTGCTAAACTTGGCGTTTTAATTCTCTGCTCTTCTGCCCGAGGTCTCACTACTTCAAGAAGGGAATTTTTGAACTCCTGTCTAAGTGGCAATTTCTGAAGTTCAAACTCTATTTTTCTCTATCTCTCTTCTCTCTCTTTCGTGTTGCTCTGCTTATAAACGTATTTTTTTTAACATCTAACTCAATCTGCTTCATTTTCAATTGACTTGCAGCCATCTCTAAAGGTTCTGATGGTGTTTCCAACAAATGTAAATGCTGAGCTATTGCTGAAATTACCTCTCCTTTCCTCACGGAAGTAGACAGCTCCAATTCCAGCATGTCTGCTAATTCCAGCAGCCTTAATCACCTTTTGCAATGCCTCCAACGTCACTTCTTCCAGCCCCAGAAAACCCTTGGTGCCTTTAAGCACCACTGCTATCCCAAGTACTGTTTAAGACAAGCAAAACCACCCGGAACAAAAGAACCTAACACTTACCATTCGCCCCCTTTGAGTGCAACAACGCAAATCCTCAACTTGGAACGACAACCAAACGCCGAAAAATAAAACGCAATCTCTTATGGATCAGGCCAAATCCGTCAAAACATTGCAGAAAGGTAGCCCAGGCATGAATATGCCGGTTGTATTAAGCAGGTGAAAAGTGGGCATTGCAGGAGAGAATCAGCTGGCCAAACCAATTGGTTATAAACAAAATAGAATTTATTTTCACGATTACCACATGAAACTCAAAGAGTAGAAAACAGAATACCGAATAATTTATCCTATCCGAAAATGCAACAGACTACCCCAAAATAATAATGTTGTTCCAGATACTTGCAACAATCTACATAAACACTACTTGGGACAAAAGGTAAAATCAAACAAGTGCTGAAAGATATAAGTCAGAGACAGGTCAGCATGGACTTGCTTCTGGGTCCAGCAACCTTTCTTCACACTGCTGGTTAAAAAAAAACAAACCAGAAAAAAGCTGAAAGGGGAATAATGACCATTCCCCTTTCATTGCACAAGGGTTTTTGTTTTCCCAAACTTAGAAGTTTCCACCTGAGGCAGTATCTGACAGCTTTCAACAAATTGGTGGTAAAATCTTTCAGTCCTCCGATTTTTCGATGTCTGTCATTTACAACTTCACTGAAAAAAAGCTAAGGACAGCACAACTTGATACAGGAGCAGCTTCGTCATTGTTTATACACCATTCGCCATTAACCTTTCAGTCCTTGCTATTTACACCATTTGCCATTCAATCCCACCAGTCATTGGTTGGAGATTTCTCTCGGCTATATTTCATTAGTTGTCTCAACGCCTTCTGCGAAATTGCTCAACATTAGTTTGTTCGTCGCACTCATAATTTCTGCATACCAACACGTATAATTTGTAACTCCTTAAAAAGCCTTTGAAATATGGTGAGACCAGACTCTTCCTTTTGTTCTTTACTAAATAACAATATCTTTCTCCCCACTAATCTCTGTACGAGGCACTTCATTATCGCATTTGTTTGTCATGCGCATGAGGGCCAGGATGCAAACTGAGTAAACTCCTGCTTCAGGTAACAATTCTCTTTAGCCATGGACAAGTCCAAAAGACTATTCCCACTTCCATATGTTTCCTGTTACTTCAAACAGAATGATTACTTCCACATGACCGCCCCCCCTCCCCATTTCGAAAAATCCATTGTTCCGCATGCCCTGCAATTCAGGGTAGTATTCACAGTGAAATCGGTACGATGTTCCTGACTATTCAATGAGTTCATCAGCTTTCCCTGTTAATTCTCTTGCATTGAAGAGAATTCAGCTTCTTGTTTTAGTCTTACCTTGTTCTCTGTTTTGTTCCTGCCTGCTGGGCTGGCTGACTCGCACCCTTTCTGAAACGCTCCAGTGTCAGATTGTTGTTTTTCCACACTATCTCCCTCTGTCCCGTTCCTCCACATTACTAACTTAAATCCTCCAGACCATCTCTAGTAATTGTCCTGTCAGTATATTAGTCTCCTTCCAATTCAGGTGCAATCCATGTTTCTAGTACAGGACACTTCTCTCCCTGAAGCAATTCCTATGATCCAAAAATGTGAACCCTTCTCCCAAGCTCCTCAGCTACGCACTTATTTACTCTATATTCCTATTCCTACCCTCACTATTTCTTAGCACCGAGAGGAATCCACAATTTACTACCCTGAGGACTGTCTTTATAAATTCCTGATGAACTTCCTGTAGTCTCCCTTCATAATCCTATCCTTTCCTCTGCATTTATCGTTGGTTCCAAAGTGTAAAATCAACCAGCATAGTGTCTAATTGACTTTACGGTGTTACACCTGTATCCTTTCACAATCCACTGCATGTCATTCTGGCAACAATTGAGGAACAATCACAACTTATGAAGTAAAACTCAACAGGTTAACATCCTTAAATTTTGCCCACTTCTCCAATTATTTGCCAACCTATCAGTACAACTAAAAAACAGAGACCGGAGGTCATTGATATTTGCAGCTAGTGTCCACAACGTTAATATGATCTTGTGAGCTTGAACTCTGAACTGTAAATTCAATTGTTGTTCTCGCCACTGATAAGAAAACTCTATAATGAAGTAGGAAGTCACAGGACCTCAGATTATGGTTCAAACACTTTATTTGAAATCAGGAGCTTTTGGAGTCGTGCTCCCTCGTGTGAGTGTAAGCAGAAGATAGTAGGTGACTGGACCACATTGAGGAACAGGTGATTGGAATTCTATGGTAGAAAGCGTAAAGAGGCATTTAGATGGACACATACATAGGGATAAAATGGAGGCGTATAGGGCATTTGCAGGCAGATTGGAGCAATTTGTAACTGCAGCATGGTCTGCACAGCAATGACGGACAGCAGGACCTGTTTCTATGCTGTACTCCATTATGGTCTTTGCAGCAGTTTCGCCACGCAGAGAAACCGGATATGCTCCGCCTTTTTTTTTCTTTGGAGCAAAGAAGATTGCAAGGGATACCTCACCCTCCTGTTAGGAAGTAGACTTTTGCTCACGGCGGACAGTCTGGACCTCACACCCTGTGCTCAGAGTGCAAAGGAAATTATGCACCACACTGAGATGGAGTAAGAGACAAAAAGTACTCTGCTTGCTTGACAACCGTTAAAAGTGATCCATTTACTTCAATTGTTATCCGAGCTATTCAAAAAACTGATGGCCATTTTGAGCAGGCTTGGCTTGCATCATGTGGTGATTTAAGTATTGACTGGACCGAACGTATATAAAGAATTTCCCTGTTACAAATACAACGTATCGTTAGGAGAGGCCGGTAGGCGTTCTCCATGAAGTTATTGGAACTCAAGAACAAGGGAAAAGACAGTACGAAGCCCCCTCAGAACTTATGCTCTGGCTACGTTCGTATGGTATCCACTCAGCAACAAATATTTGACAGAATAATTCATCTTCAGCGCGAACTCTCTGCGTCATCCTGCAGCACTGATTCTTTTTATTATCCTGTCAAGTCACCCTTAGCACGAATTCGCTGACGGGCAGCACTTCCTCAGCACGGATCGTCCAACAATGTGGCTAGGCCGCATCACAGATCTGTGAAAGTCTCCCTCAGCATTAATTCTCTAACACCGTGGCACCACATGAGAACTAATTCGCCATCGGGCAGTGATCTCACGCCATTAACCCTCAAACACTATGGCGCTCTCTCAATACAGATCCTTTCGAAGTGAAGCATACCCTGAGTATTCAACGCTCAGAGTCCGTCTGCACCAACCCTCAGATGGTGCAGCATTCCTTCAGCACTGACCATCTGATAATGCGACGTTCCGTCAGCATAGTGGGCGGCACGGTGGCACAGTGGTTAGCACTGCTGCCTCCCAGCGTCAGAGACCTGCATTCAATTCCTGCCTCAGGCAACTGACTGTGTGGAGTTTGCACACTCTCCCCGTGTCTGCGTGGATTTCCTCCCACAGTCCAAAAATGTGCGTTGTCTATGCTAAATTGCCCGTAGTGTTAGGTCAAGACACTACAACAGTGCACTCCAGCAGCAATGACCCTTCACCTGTGCGGTGCTTCTCTCAGCAGCCACCTTCCAATGATGAAGTACTCCTCCAGTAATGCTCTTGGTCAAATCCGATCTGGATCATTGTGTGCAGTTTTCACCTCCTGCCCTAAGGAACCAACGTTTACCAGAGAGAATTCTGGGAAGGCAGGACAGATGAATGAACGATTAGTTCGAGATGCACTGGATTTTATACGAATGTGTATGAATATACGAAAGTTCAAATTCTAAGAGGCATGAACAGCGGGTAAGAACCGTGTTCCTGCTGACTGGCGACTCCAGATTTATGGGGTCGAAATCTAAGTATATGGAGTACGTTATTTAGCACCGAGATAAAGAGAAATCTCTTGACACGAAGAATGGTCAGCCTGTGGAATTCTCTGTCCAAGCAAACGGTGGAGGGATCAATTATTGCGTCATGGGAGGAAAAAAGAATCGAAGGATTTATGAGGACTGAGGATCGAGTTGCAGTCTCACCTACAGTCATACTGAATTTTACAACATTTTCGTTCACGTTGGAAAAGCCTCCTATTGCTTCTATCTTCCTGGAGACAAGTCTTGTGACCTGCAAGATGATTGTTCTACAATCACCACGTCCATATTTTGTTCAAATGCCAGCAAATTAAGAGGCTCCAGTTTTCAAGTGAATGATGGAGTCTGTTTTCACCCTTATAATTATTCTTGCAGGAAGATTTTCCCATTGCGACTGGGAACTCTTAGCACTGGTAAGTCCAGTGTAGTGGGAACCAACGCTCTTGCGAGATCAGTGACAATGCCGGGGATCTCAAAATAGATGATGGGTGTAAGTCTCGTCGTCAAGGCATACAGAGGCCTGCAGAAAACGTATAAAACTAAAAAGTTAATCTGCACATAGTTCAATTCAGGAGGCCTCACAGTTAAGGGAGATAAACCTAAGGAATGATGCAGAATATAGAACTGGGAAACCCCTGATCAAGGGTTTCACATACGTATTTGCTTTTCAAGTCCCTCAGAACATCGTCTCTTTGCAATATGAACCATTTTGAAGACACTGGCAATTATTTCCCATGTTCTTTTGCTTCCATATCTGCCTATACAGTGACTACCGATCCGAAATTATCACATTGTAACTCACCCATCTCCTTAGTTCCCAAGCAGAAGGGCGCTATTTTCCCCCTAGTGACTCTTTTGCCCGTAAAGTACATATAGCTTTTCCTTGGTTTCTCGCCGTTGCTGCCAAATTTATCGCATATCCACTTATTGCCCTTCCGATTTCCCTCTCACATCGATGCATACTGACCTTACACACTTCCAGGAATTCACAAATCTGTTTGCATATATCCATATGTTTCCTTCTTCAAAGTAGCTTCAATTTCGCTGAACATTGTGCACTCACCTACCTGCTAAGTTCTATAACCTAATATAGGTGAATTCGAAACTGAGCGTCCATGTTTTTTGCCAGTGTGAAATGATTTTAAAGTGGCAGGAAATGAACTTGTACATACGGATGGTTCGTGCATGAAATGAGTTGGCAGAAGAAGTGGTAAGTGGTTTGAATAGCAATAGATAATTATTTGAATAAGAAAGATTTGGGGGTATATGCAACAGCTGAAACCAAATGGGACGAGGAAAGATTGAGCTGTCTGCTTGGTTTGGATGAGTTCGGCAGAAAGGTGTGTTTCCATGCTCTATGTCTTAATAACTCTGAAAATACTTAGTTTGTAATAAAGATTTTCCTTTTGCCTCACGTTTCCCATGCAATTCCTTTCATCTTCGGGCCAGGGCTACACGAAGACGTCTGAGTGGATATCATAGTGAACAACAATGGGATGACGGCGCTTTCAATTACAGTGCCCATCTCTGTTTGGGAGGAAGGGTCGAGTGAGAGATGAGAACTGGCTGGGTTACTTTATTGTTTTCCTTTGCTGTATTCTGAACAGGGCACTCCGAGTATATTTCCCATAATGTGATGTATCTGCTAATATGGTTGGGTAGGGCACAAGGAGTGTGCAGGGCCTGTGCATTTATCAGTCAGTGGTAGGAGAAAGTTGTAGTCAATACCTTCAGCAGCTTATTGATGCCATCTGATCGTGAATTGGCTGAAAACATTAAAAAGCTGTTTTCCAAGCAACTCAGTACACCTGGATGAATCATCCTCTGGCAGCGAGTAGATGGCCATTGTGTATAGTCCTTCATCAGCTTTCGACATTGCCCATGACCGGAAAGTGTGTGGAAAGAATACAAATATTAGTGGTGTGTCTGTCGGCAGACAAACTCTCTTCAATGCGAATTTGCTGCAAAAAAATCTAATGGAATGGATCAATTGTGTGTTTACCTCTCTGCCTGATCTTAAATTATTGCAGCTTCAGAAGCTTGGTCCCACGTCTTCAGGAATCCCTGGTGCATTTTTAATACCGTTGGGGAAGAAGGTTTTTTTTGTTGCTTAATAATCACCGAGTGCAAAGTGCACCTGCTCCATATGAGGGAATGATTAACAGGGGTAATCTCCGGGGTAAGAGGAAGGATTGTCATTGTGCCACTGGTGCGTTCCCTTTTCCTCTTAAAAGGGACCACTCTCCTAACTTGTTCTTTCATTCTGTCAGACAGAGCACTGTGTCACCTGCTCTGCTGCTCTGCAGCTCATAACAGAAGGCAATGGTTGAACGGAGTTGCAGAGATTGTGATGGGAATGGATGAGGATATGGGAAGAACACTCTCTAATTCTACATCATTCCAGAAGGTGATTTCATATGAACTTAATTACATTTATGAGAATCATAAATGGATGTATTTCGAATCGTGGATCAATTGGACAGTTCGGATAGTGCAACATTTTTACTATCCTATTCTTGCAATTATTGGGGTCCCACGTAAGTACATCAAATCAGAAATTAATGTTGGAAAGCATGCTTTACTGAAAGGATAATCTTGCTATTTCACAGTCTCCTCGTGTTATTGGGAGAATCTTTGTACAACTATGAAATGTATTGATCAGTTTTAATTGTGTAATTTGCCTTGTCATGTGCTCTTTCAGGATTTATCTGCTCATTCTGCACTGGTAAGTCACAATCTTCAGATATGACATCAGCAATCCATGTCTCATTGTGCTGTTGTAACTCTGATTCAGATTTTGAAAGCCAGGATCCATTGTCTGCTGACTCCAACGCACAGTCTTCTCGCTATCCATTGATAATATCATCCTGCCAACTCAATGCGTATACTTGGCAATAACTGTAAAAAATCATATCATTCCCACTGCGGCTCCTCTGAACCCGGAGCTCCAATCATGACTTCAACAGTTCTGACCTCCAATCTGCTCCATAGCTTTGCCAACTCCCGCTGTCCCTGAACTGACTGCTGTATGAAACTTCATCCATGTCTTTGTTAGTTCTACTCTCACTGCTCCGAAGCTCCCTCGGCCACCATAAATGTACGAAATCCTGTCAAGTCGAGCTCAATTGAAACTGATAGATCATTCTTCATCTCACATCCCATGCTGTTGCAGCATCCCACCTGTGGTCACTGATGAAACATGGTCTCCCAGCTGAATAAGATTTCTCATCGTTATACATAGAATTTTCCATGACCTCATCTTCCCAGTTGGACAGCGTCTATATAAAATGCCGTCAACGACTCAATTTCAACTCGACTTCACGTTCCCTTGTAAATGTTAATTTCATTCCACCTCTGTCTCTTGAGTGCTATGGCGTCAAATGTTCTTCCATGCTTATCACATGGACATTCATTAATATGGCTGCCCTTATTTCCAATTCAATGCCTGTTCGAAACTAATGACTTTGCTCAACAATTGATACCCTGGTGACTTATTTGAATCAAATTTGTCTCTTCTGTGGAAGCGATAATTTGTGACCTGCAGCTATTCGCTGATTATCAACATCATATTTTCAAACATGCTGCACCAACAGTCAATTTTGGAAGCTGAGTCACTTGAAAGAGACACCAGGAAAAATCCTGATCTTAGCTATCCTTCTCATATTTCTCCCTGTCCAATACCAATGGCTGATCCATACTGTTTGCTTCCTCAGTAAACCATTCATGTCTGTACGAATTCCCAGCTACGTGCTCACTTTTCAAATCCTGCTGGCCAAAACCCCCAAATGGAAACTGTAGATGACATTTGTGTAGATACAGGTAAATTTCTGTCAGATATGGAAGGATGCTTTGTGTCCTTTGACGGAGTTGGGCGGCAGGTATGGGAGCAGGTTTTGCACTTCCTGCAGTGGCAGGGGAAGCTCCATGGATTGCAGTGAGTGCTGGTGACAATGGGGAGGGCGTTTGCATCTTGAAAGGGAGTCACGGAGAGACACTGAAATGTCATCTACTGTATCTGTTGTACCCAAAGTGGTCTCCTCTATATTGGATTGACCGGACACCAACTTGCAATCATGTCAGAGAAAATCTCTGGTGCACCCATATCAACCAACTCCACTGCACACTTCCACTACCCCTCCCACTGCACCAATGACATCAGTACCTGGACCTCGCCCTTTGCCCTTTGGCCTAACAAGTCGACAGTGACCCTCCAAAGATTACCCCACCCAGACACAACTCCCTCTGATTAAAGCACCTAAAACTGTGTGCAAAATAGTATGGCAATTCATCTACCTGCACATGTTTGGACTCGAGAAAAACACAGCACCCGGAGGAAAACATGCAGACACGTGGAGAATGTGCAAACTCCAAACAGACAGTAGCCTGAGTCTGAAATCGAAGCTGGACTCCGGCGCTGTGAGGCAACAGTGCTAACCACTGATCCGCTATTTGAACAACGTGTTTTCCCCCTCTAACCTTCCAGCGATCCCGCCTTCGAACGACCTTCATTCCCTGTTCCACTTCTGGAAACGTTCCTATACCCAATGAAGTCAGAGACCATCAATTCTCACCTACAACTCCACCAGTCTCTGCAATCAAAGCAGCATAGAACATAGAACACAGAAACGTTCAGCACAGAACTGGTCCTTTGCCCCATGATGTTGTGCCGACGTTTAATCCTAATGTAACATAAAATAACTTAACCTACGGACCCCTCAGCGCACTGCGATCCATGTGCATGTCCAGCATTCGCTTAAAAGTCCCTAATGAGTCTGCTTCCACCAACACTGCCGCCAATGCATTCCATGAATTCACAACTGTCTGCATAAGGAACCTTCCTCTGACATCTCCTCTCAACCTTTCTCCCAATATATTAAAACTATAACCCATCGTACCTGTCAATCCTGCCCTGGGGAAATGTCTCTGGCTATTGACTCTTTCCATTCGTCACATTATCTTGTATGCCTCTATCAGGTCACCTCACTTCCTTCTTCTCTCCAGGACAAGCCCTCCACTTCCGGTAGCATCCTGGTAAACCTTCTTTGTATCTTTCCAATAGTAGTGTGAACAGAACTGGATACAATATTCTAAGTGTGGTCTCACCAGGGACGGTTAGAACTGTAGCAAAACCTCATGCCTATTAAACTCGATTGCATTGTTAATGAAAGCCAAAACACCATATGCTTTCTTAACAGCCCTATCCACTTGTGTGTCAACTTTGAGGGATCTATGCACTTGAAACCAAGATCCCGCTGTACCTCCACACTTCCAGGAATCCTGTCTTTAATCCTATATTCAGCACTCAATTTCGACCATCCAAAATGTATCACTTCGCATTTATCCTGGTTGAACTCCATCTGCCATTTTTCAGCCCAGCTCTGCATTCTGTCTCATCTTGAAACACTTCTGCCAACCCCAAATATTATCCACCACCAAGAACATCTTCCGCTCCACAACCCTCTCTGCCTTCCATGATTACATTCCCTTCAAACAGTCCTTAGTTTGCGCCACTGTCTCCACCGACAACCGTGAACCCTCAATCAGAAAAGATGGAAAACCTGCCAGTATACCATCCCCCTCAAGGCCTTGCAGGGCGCCTAACAGTCTTTTCAGGATTGACAGAGGTTGACCTGCCTCTCTTCGAACCTAGTTTAATGCATCAGGTGCTCCCATTGTGGTCTTCTCGACTTCGGGGAGACCGAATGTATACTTTGGGAAAGGGTTCACTGAGCATTACAGCTGGTTCCGTTGGCCCACTGGTCCCTTCAATTCCACCAACCCTTTCT